>NW_010125823.1:0-17406 GCF_000699245.1 Pterocles gutturalis | reverse complement strand
CGTGAAGAGACAGAATGCCAGTTAACAGTGTTCTGCGAGAGGTGCCCACTACCAGCTTTAATGCTGGAGGCTGGAAGGGGATGAAGCAGGTAAAGCCGGCTGCCCAGCGAAGGAGCTCCGGCACCTTCCACCCTGTGCGGTGTGCTCGAGGGTGAGCAGAGCAGCGGGCAGTCAGGGCAGGAGCTGTGTTTCATCTTTGGTGGGCACTGATCCTGCTGGTGTGTCCACAGACAGCAGCTCCTCCCTGTACACAGGCGGGGGTCAGTTACTTGCAGAGTCCAAGCTGTCATGTTCTTCCCTGTACTGTTAGTTTTTCATCTTCTTTATTACAGTTTTCTTAAAAAAGGGAACTTTGGTCCCTGCACCAGAAGCTTTTCATGTGTCTTGTAGTGTTTCCTGGTGGGATAGTTGGGGTTTTTTTCTTTTAAAGTGTTTCAGTCAAAAAATGCTAAAATTCTTAATTCAAAGTGGTTAGTTTTATATTCAAATCAGTTGGTGAGATTTAATAGCTAAATTTGAAAATAATTTTTGAACTCGAATTGTTTGATAATGAGGACCTGAAATTCCTTTAAATAGATAATGGAAGTGAGAAATAATGGCTTTGCTTTGCAGTACAGTTAAGCTGATGTTTTGGCTGAGCAGTCATCCCACTTGCATAGCCTCCCTCTTACCTGACCTCCTGGTGAGCTGGTTCAGGGGACTAAACCAAAGTACCTTTCCCAACCTCTGTAGGTTTTTCTGCTATAGCTCCTCAAGCTCGCTCTCCTTGAGGGTCAGGTAAGCGTTGGTGTCAGTGTGAAGGGATGGTTAAGACCTTAGATTGATTTAGCCATGTTTTCCTGCCACACTATTGATGGAAAAGGAACAAAGGATAAATGGCAACTATTTTCAGTTAGATGCTTTGTAACTGCATTTTCTGATCTTATTTGCATGTTTGAGAGTTTTGCTTCAAAACCTGCCTTTTGAAATGTGTGGAATTTTTTTAAAGACATGAAGTGAACCTCCCTAGTCTACATGAAAAACAAGCAAATGGTGCAAAAGCATATTTGGAGTGCAATACAGGTTTCTCTTGCTGTCAGAGTATTTCAGGTTTTTTTGATTGTTTGTTTGTAAAACATGCATCCTCTTATGAACTGAAGAACTTTTTCAGCTATGTGCCTTTTAAGAACTTCAGCATCCCTCAGGTTGTTTTTTTGGTTTTTTTTGGAAGTATACACCAATTCAGCTTTGGAAGGAAGGTGATCACCAACTCTTTCTTTGAGGCCAGGAGAACCCTAATGCTTTACAGTGAGCTGGTTGGCTGAGGAAAGTGACCCTGTGGTCTTTTAACACTCGGAAGATCCACAGTAAATGTGCTGACTGGTGACAGTTTGTTTTTACACTAGGGGCTGAGGCTAGGTTTTAATCCTCTGTCTCAAGCCAGTTCAGATCCTTGAATGATAATGTAATGCACTTGTGCAGTTCGCAAACAAGTTTCAATAAAACAAAAGTCAAGAATTATTAAAAATAAATAAATAAAGGATGACTACATAAATCAGGTGGAATTGTGATAATAAATAACAAGGCTAGCTCCTAGCAAGGCAAAGATGTGAACAGGGGATATTTTTTACTAATGGTTTAAAAGCTCTGGTTTTAATGCATACGGTTGTATAACAAGCCCTACCTGTAATTATGGATGTGTCTTACCACACCAAGTATACATTACACTCATAAAAGTTAGGAAGGCTTTGGATCATCAAATGAAAGCAGAATTGACAAATCCATTGTTTTTCGTATTAACTGTTAGCCTTCACTCACTGAGTGTGTGCAGCCTGTTAGTTTCCTCTCTGCATTGATCTTTCACTTGGGCTGGGGGGGTGGGGGGGATACAAGCACCTGAAAAGACAAAGGATAATGATAATGAACTGGAAGGAAACCTCAAGACCTCAGGCTGGTAACAGGGTGCATGAAGAAACTTTGAAGTCCTTTTTGAAACTTAAGAATGCCCCAGCTTAAGCTTTATTAAATATCCATCTGTCAGTGAGATCAGTGCATCTGTAATACATTGCTGAGTAGGTTTGTACAGCTTGCAGTCCTCTAAGGAGGTCTGTGTAATTATGGTTTTAGCTTTTCGTTTCTTCTCCTTGTGGGTACTGTGGAGGAATCAAGGAAGGTGATTGTGTCAGTAGTTTATTTATGAAGCTGTACAGTAGGTTCATGAAAATAGCTATGTGCTTCTTCCTACATTAAAAAAGTACAGCTCTGAGACAAGTTTTCTGTGAAACGAAGGAATATAATGACTCTTACTTCCGTTCTTGTTTTGTCAGACACTGATGTGTGCTCCTTTGAGCTTGCAGAACGGCGTATTTTGCGTTTCCCTCAGTACTGGCTTTCCATACGTCTTATCAATGTAATGGAATCTGTTGTTATGGAGTACATAAGAAATAAATTTGTGTCAAAATTTAATACTATACTCAAGGAAAATGGGACGCTGCTAAAGCTCTTGGTTATACTCTGGATTTCTGAAAGTTCCTGTCTGGTGGCCATGACCAGCGGGCGATGTGGGTTGAGCTGGAAGGTTTCCCCAGGAAAGACTGCCTCCGGTCTGCAGCCTCAGCGAGCTGGGGCCGGAGCTGTCACTGAGCTGCCGTCCTTCTCTAGGGGCTCGGTGCTTGCTGTGACTTGGTGGGGTTTACTTCAGAATTCAGTCTCAGAAACTGGGAGAAGTCCCAAAGAAGCACAGCAGTGCGGGGAAAAAAGGGTAAATAGACTGAGAATGTTTGCTGACTCCATATCATCCTGAATGGTAATTGATTAACACGGGTGTTTAATACGTTTCCAAAGGACTAGTCATACCCTTAAGAGGAATGCAAGCTGGTGTTCACAGGAGAAACAAGACAGTCCTGTCTGCCTCTTGGGGGAAAAAAATGACCAGTAATACTTAAAACCCAAACCTCGGCTCTTATCCAGCAGTGAGGCAAGCAGGCTTGTGCTGTTGCTCTTCTCAGAGTATGCTGGCAGATGATAAGCTCTTTATTTCATGTTTAGAGGTTGGTGGCCTCTCTTGTCCATCCCCACTGCAGGAGCCATTCCCGGTCCCCTCCTGCCTTAACATAGGTGCCACCTTACCTCTCCTGAGCAACCGCAGCCTGAGCTCCCTCTTTAGCACCGGAACGGCTTTCTTCCTAATCCCGACACCATATAGTTGACACCATCCTCTTCTGGGCACTGATTTCTGTCAGCATTCTGGAAGGTGGTTTATCAGTTATTTAAATCCTCTCTCTGTTCTGCGCGGGATTTACTGTAAGGAAATCTGAGCTCTTGGTCTTTTAAGAATGACTTTTAAATTACAAAATTGCCATGGTAAGCATCTGTCAAATTATGTAGTAAATGCTAGGCGTGTAAGAAACAGATGAATCCTCCTAAGTCCCAAGAAAATCTCACAAATGGAGTGGGTTTCTCTTTAGTTTGGTGGATGTAATCATCATTTCTTATCTTTGTCCAACCCTGAGGTTGTGTAACTTGGTTGAAACCTTTTGAAAAGGAAGGTGAATTGTGTTGCAGGGGTATTCCTTCTCTTAAGCTAAGTCTCTTGAAACTAGATGGAGTGTGAGTATGCTGTGTCATGGGTGGCAGAGAGGTACCTTGGCTGTATGTACAGGATGCTGGTCTAATTATTTCACTTTTGGTCTCAGAAATACAAATTATTATTACAGTTGTTTGCTGGATTTTTCTTCTGGTTTCCCAGATCTGTGCAGTAAGATTACTAAAGATTCTTCTATTATGCACCAATGTACTTTTAGCTGATTATACTGTGCCTGTAGATATTAGTGCAAAAAATCAGACATTCAGGGTTATTAATTTACTGCATTGGTCATTCACTATTCTGCCTTTTAATTGCCTGGTTATTTGCTTGTTAATCCCTGTTAATTCTACATACAGAAAAATCTGAACATGTTAGCTGCATCTATTTGCCATTGACAGATAAAGGAAAAACCAAGTGGCTGGTGGTCTGATGAGAGACGGTGTGAGAGGAGAGAGGTTTAGACCACCTAAATTAGCACTCAGTCTTTAGGTGGTGTTTAGTTTTCTATTAGGTGGTGAAGAACGTGGAAGCATGTGTGCATTATCCAGAAGTACTGTGTGTAACTTGGCAGATACTGCTGTGGAGACAGCATCTTCCACAAAAAGTAAATTGAAAGGGAACTAATAAAAACTGATTGTGCAATGACGTTTAAATTTATAACTTAATGTAAATAAAACACACCAATCACTTTGATTAGCTGGGATGTTAGAACAAGACAGCACTTGACAGAACTCTTGAGTGTTTGCTTCTGCAAACGAACATATTTCTAGGGAGTTTACATCAAGAAAAATTAATAGGAATTTTATTTTTTGTTTCATTTTTAAACCTACAGTTCTTTGTTGCCTAACTTTCTGTCTTTCCTTGTTGCATGTGAAGCATTCCTCACCAAATTTAAGTATTTTAAGTTTTATGCTGGAGAGAGAACAAAAAATGGTTAGTGTTTTGTTTGGGGTTTTTTTAGTGCATGATAAGGAGACACAATTTTGTTAGGTTTTAAAACATATTTCTTTGGTTTTGTCTGCTGGTCGCCTGTCTTAGTTAATGTCCTTTATTGAATTGGAAGTTTTATCTTTCAGGTAATCACAAAAAGCTTAAAATCTGTTTAAAAAATCCCAGGGCCAAAGAGCTGTCCCTTTCTCCTGTCACTTCCTCTGTGCTGCCTGCCCTCACCCAGGCTGTCAAATTTATGCACAGGGGTGGTTAAGCACTGAGAACTAAACCAGTTTCTAGGTTTCAGGGATTAGCGTTGAACTGCTGTGAAGTGCCTTAATCCCTCAGTGGCTGGGCTGAGGAGGGCTGGCAGAAGCACAGCCTCCCCTCTCTCCGTGCTGCCCAGCCGCCTGTCTCCCTCCCAGTGCTGCTCCGGCATCCTGCTTGCTGGGGCTGTGACATCTCTGCCGAGGCCGTCCACAGGTTTACCGTGTCACAGCAACGTGAAGCATAAACCAGTGCATCTGCAGGTGGTTTTATTGACTCCTGACTGCTAGAGTGGTTTTCTGATGTGGTTGCTGATGACGATGTAACCCATCCAATTAGCTAATGAGATGGATCGTCTTATATCCTGTGCTGTACTCATAAGCATGTATAGCAGCAGTTGAAGGGTAAAAAAAAAAACCTTTACAACATTAAAGCCTGCCTGTTGCTCTGCTTAGTAGTTGCAGTGTTAGGCCTGGTTTAGTTCCTATTTCGTATTTCACATTGGAGGAGACAGATGAAGAACAGAAGTGGATTTGCATTCACTTCTTGGTTTGTGTTTTGAAAGGATGCTTTTGTGTTTACATCATTTCTAAAATGAAATCATGATGAGGATTTGAAATGTGGTAAACGCTTATGTTTTATGGAACAAAAAGCTCTGTTCTAAAGGCAAGTTGAGTCCTCCTAAACATTGCTTTTTATTATACTGTTTGTGAAGTACTTCCTTGTATCAATGCTGTTATTATGGCTGTAGTTTTGAACTTGAAATTACAAGTGAAGTTCTTCATCCCTACTTGTTTTATGGGAGTACTTAACATTCATGTTTGTAGCCTTTTGCATAGTGTTATGCAAGCCCTCGCCTCCATTTCTTCTGACTGCTGCAAGTTGGAAGGGGTGGGGGGAGAGTTAAAACAGAGTTGAGTTTTCTAAAATGGTATTGGAAGCAGGTGGTAAAGTGAAGTGCAACTTCACAGGATGAGCAAAGATGGTATAATGTGAAAGAGAATGGCAGATGCAGTCCTGAAGTAGCTGTTCCTCAGACTTGCCGCTTTTAAACACTTTAGACCCCTTTTTTCAAACTGATTACTGTTAAAGTACTCTAAAATATTAGGGGGGGGAGTTCACTTATGCTGATTTGACTGAAGTTTGTTGTGTCTCTGATTTTTGTTCTAGTGAAAGCTGGTGGGATGCGGATTGTGCAGAAACATCCACACAATTCTGATGCCAAAGAAGAAAAAGATAAGGATGACCAAGACTGGGAAACCAGCAGGTGAGCACTTTGATTTGGTGCATGTGCTGCAGCGAATTTCCATGACTTTGAACCATATCACCAGTTTGTTCTCCTTGTGGATAACAAAGCAAAGATACAGCTGTTTTTGTATCGTGAAATTGATTTAAAGCAGTAGAAAGTTACATGCTCCTTCAAGAGAATTGGGGAATTTGGGAATTTTTACCTTGCTGAGCCTCCTTTAAATGATCCTGCCAGGTAAGAGAAGGTTAGAAGAAAAAGTACAGTTAAAGTAAGACATCAGCTTTCCTAAAATACGTGAACATCATTTCAGCCTGTGCAGAAACATAGAGGCTAGGCACATTTGGACACAAGGAGTAGGCTGTCAGTCTGTGTAAGAGGTGGGCTTGCTGTGTGCTGGGTGATTCCTTCTACCCTGTGGCCCGCACTCATTTCTCTGTGAGGTATTTGACAATATGGTGCTTTTTAAAAGACAGGTAAAAATAAATGCTATTAATAGTATCTGCTTTTATTTTAGATGGGAATCTAGTAGTTTTACTATGAAGGATACCAAGACAGACAGCAGTTACTTAGCAGTTTGAACTAGATTTGTTGGGTAACTGCTGTGTAGAAATGAAAGCAGGGAGGTTCAATGGACTGTTGCTGTATTTCTCTTTATACAAAAGCCACCTGTTTTTGTGCTGCTTTCCTTGGCTAGTTGTTTTTCTTTGTAGCCAAGACTATATTTATCTGAAGTCTTCATGTACTAGCTTACCGCATGGGTTTGTCCTTGCTGTTTGCTCAAGGCAAAAAAAACAGAGCACCATTCTTGTGCTTTGGTGGGTAAGCTGACTTATATAATGTTTGTTTTACATGTCAAACAATGGTAATAAGCATTGTGAAAATGTCTGTATAAATAAGTACAAATGTGTTTATTTACTAAATCACAACTTGAGTAGGAAACATGTTTATGAGAAGGGAGAAGTAATTTTAATTAATATATTCAAATGAAAGGCAGGAAAACAAAACTTTATGCCATTTCTTCATTAACCGCATTGGTCATCTTGTGTTTCTGTTCAGTGGCAGGTAAGTTGGAACAGCATCTGTATTGCAGTCAGGTTTTATCCAAAGGAAGGAATCACATCTTGAGTTTAATTTAAATTTTCCTTGGGGATACATCCTTTTATTTCAGGTGTGTTATATACCTGCTTATTCTTACATTTTGTTGGCATGCCAACCTCGTGGCAAGGGAATCTCATTAGGATCCAAATGAGAAGACTTCTTATACCTGTTCACATATCTAAACTCTGTTAGAATATAGCTGTCTGCTTTATTCCTGTCTTTCAAACAAGAGTATAATTTTCCCCTCTCACTCAAATACTGTAGGGACAAGTTAAAATTTAACCTTGGTATTTGTGTCTGTGTCTGCTTTACCAGGTGCTGTGGCACCATAGAAGCAGATCTGTAGAGGGAAACGGTGCTAAGGACTTCACGCTGTGTGTGTTTTGTAGATGACTTAGTCTGGTCCTTCTGGAGTGAAGGACCAATCCTAGCTGGCACATGATAGGTGTCTCCTTGGACTGCGTGTTCCAGTTTAGAGTCATCTGCAGGGAGTCCAGGTCAGGTGCCCTGAGACCGATCCACAGCACAAAACAATGCCTGGCCAACGGAACGATTGGGAGGGGGAGTGCACTCCTGATCTTAAGATGCTGACAAATATACTGTGCATGTTAATATTGAAAAGCAGGTCCATGAGCAATTTTTATGCTTTAAAGCCAGAGGAGAAGGCTTAATGACCTCTAGAGCTACCTTATTAACTAGGGAATAGTTAGCTGTTGCACCTCATAAAATCCATTCCCTCAGCCACCTGATCAGTTTATTGTCAAAATATGCACTTAGAGTGTGCTCTTCACTTTGATTTTCTTGTAGAGGATACATTATTGGTCCGTATTAGGCACTTGTGCATACAGTTATTCTCGAGCCTGTATATTAACACAAAAAGCATTGGTCTGAACTTTTAATTTCTTTGATTTAATCCTCTTCAGAAAGAAAGTACCAGGAGGGACATAAGGGGCATAGTTAGAATGGGAACCAGCATGAGTTATAAAACTAAACTATAAGTTGGTTTACAAGTCTGAGAGAAGTTGTTTTCCTGGTAAAACTGGGAAACCTTTGTGTCTGTGAGGGCAAATGTTTAATGTGCCTGTTGCAGGCTCCTGTGGGAATACGTCTGCAGCTGGTGGCTGTACAAGCTATAGATGTGAGCAAAACGTTATTTCGTTATTTTTGTGCTGGAAGGTGCAGTCCCCTGGAGTTTCTTTGTCTGCTCCGGGTGTTTCACAGTGCCCTTCTAAAACGTTTGGATTTCTGATGCCTGTGGAGAAGGGTTTATCAGGAGATGGGTTTATCAGGAGGGGGAGAAGAGTCGACTAGCTTTCTGTTCTGCTTTCTCTGACAGCAATAAATATGTACTTTTTGGTCTTTGCTAGCTGGTATTTTATGTCCTTTGTGAAGCAGATGCAGAGGCATCTGTGTTTTTAACTTCTGCTCTCATTTTTTTTTAATCTTTGCCATTTTAAGGTAGTATCCTTGATATGATGCAATCTCTACTCCCTAATGCATTCAAAGTCCAAAGAAGCAAACAGCCCTTCAGGCAATTCTTATCAGGTGATATTGGCAGCTGACAGTGATGTGAGGGAAAATAATAAAACAGAGAAGAGTAATTTGTGTGTGTGTGAAGAGGGAGTGTAGGATGACTGAGTGATTATTTTAATCTCATTGCAGGCTTAGTTGAGGACAGATTAGTGCAATTGGCAGCAAATTGAGGCAGAAGATTTTGAACTCTCCCAGAGTTGTGTGGGAGTTCCGAGAACACCCGTCCTCCTCACGGTGGCATGCATCTGAGCAGCTGCACAGCAAGAGAGCTTTCAACTGGAGTTCATAGAAGTATTTGTGGCTTCAGAAGTAGCTGGCATATTTTTTGCAGCATGCTTGCAGAAAAAGGCATTGGGTCAGTGTTTGTAGCCAACGCAAACAAAGCTGATGCAGGTAAACACCCCTGTGATAAAGGTGACTTTAACATTCACCAGGTGTATCTTTGCCATTTCTTTTGCTCAGTTGTTTAGCAACTTGCAATCCAGTTACTGTGATTGACTCTGCAAAGTATTTTATCCAGTTCTGGTTCTTAAAATGAAATTGTTATGACAACCCACCATTTCATGAAATGGTAGGCTGACTTGTCTTAATGGTGATTTGTGATCCCTTAAAACAATATGTGGTAAGATGATTTTATACAAATTTAAACTTCTCCCACAAGGCAGTTCTCAGCCTTGAGTGGTAATAGAAACAATTTTGTGTGTCTGGTATAAATATAGTTTTACTTAAAAAGGAATGGGTGGATACAATTATATGGAGAACACTCAATGAAGGAAGGGAGGAGTTGCATCATTTGGTTTAGGTGAACCGAAAAAATGTATGTGGCATCCAGAGCCAGTGGCACCACTGTGGTCAAGATGTCAGTGGTAAATCTGACTGTGAGGTGGGGTCCTTGGCCCATGTGGTCTTCAGGACAAGAGTGGTTTTGTTCAGCTGGTTGGAGGTAGGATACTGTCTGGATGAACTTCTGGTCTGATCCGTTATTGATTTTCTTATTTTTCTGTAATTGCTTAAGACTTGTCATTGATTTGGTTTTTGGATATGGTTGCAGTTTTGATTGATTGACAGACTGATTACTGCCAGAAGGTTTTCTTTTGTGGTGCTCGATGAAGGTGAAACATAGAAGTAGGTTTATGACTAGAAACCATCATTTTTCAGGACTGTATTGTCATAGACTATTTGGAATAAGCAGGCTGCTTACAGTCCTGGGCTTTATTAGAATGCATGTTTAACTGCGATTTGCAATATCACACTCACTCCTGTGCCAGCATCTGGCTCAAGCCATAATAAATACTTCTGAAAGACAGATAATTTGAAGTGAGAGTTGCTTTTTCAGTTTTACACAAGATCTTCATTAATTGTCACTCTGGGACCTCAAGAAGAAGAAACTATAATTATACATCAGCATCTGGATTTTAAAAAAATAGTTAAAGCAAATATGTGGCTCATTTTGTCTTTTAACAAACGGGGTAAACTGCGAAGGCTTTCATGTCTAGAGACTTTTTGTTTTGTTATGTTTCTGAAACAGAGTGGGTAATTACAGTGATTTAATTACTGAATGTAAATGGAGTAGAGTGGTTTCTCAGGATACATAGGTAAATTGTATGTGTTTTGTATCTTAAACTTACCTGGAGGTTGTGAATCCAGCAGTATTGTCTGACTTTCCCATTACTCTAGAAAGAACAAATTATACAGTCTGGATTTTAATTCAGTTTAGGATGTGGATATTAGCCTTAGTTATATTCATTGTGCAAAAGAAAAAAAAAAGAGGATAATTTAGAATGCAGTGACACAAAAGCAAAATGATGCTAATGAAGCATATGGGTGTCGGTATGTCAAAGAGCCAGTACTTAGTTACGTGGTAAGAGAGGAGTTGTCAAAGGACCCTGTCATCATTCAGGTCTCTCTCTGTGTTACTTGTAAAGTCTGAATATGCTAGTTAAGCTGCACCTGTTTGGTTTTTTTTTTTTTTTTTTTTTCTTTCAGAAGTGCAGTGTAAATCTCAAAAATTTAGGCTGTGGGTATATGCTTTCATTTAAGAGTAAATTTGTTTTTCCTGTCCCTCATTTCTCTCTGTTGCAACTGACAAGAAATATGTCACAGACCTTACTTCCATTTTTTCATTTGCCACTGAAGATTCTGCTGTCATTGAAATATATTTAATTTTTGCCTTTTAATGATCCCTGTTGTGCAAACTTCTGACAGAATTTTAAAAATGTAAAGTAGATTATACAGCTAAGCCATTAGGGCAGGTTTGTGTGTTTGTTTACACCCTAAATATGGAAACGCCTGAAACTATGTCTACACCTTGTATTTCACCCTGTTTTCTGGTTATTTTGCTGTGGCAAAAACTGTAGAGTCAAAGTCCAGACCCTTAATTTGGGAATAGCTGCCCTTCAGCACAGCCAGTACCTGGGAAACGATGTATGATGTTCAATTTGCTTGCACACAAGTCCTTGTGGGAGGTAGTTTCTGTCATGGATGGAGATGTTTCAGTCCAGTTAGTTCTAATGTTGTCTGTTGTAGAGACAACAGGTATTTGACAGAGAGAAATCTCTGTTTGGTTAAGCAAAAAAAAAAAAAAACCCCAAACAAACAAAAAAAACAAACAAAAAAACCCCCAAACCTGAGATACTTTACAGCTTGTTAAACATGGAAACCAAACCCCCATGAACAGATAACATTGTACTTCCATAAGTACTCAAGAGTGAGTAGCCCATTGCTGTTTCTTCTGTGTAGTTCACCAACATAAAGCTGAAAAAAAGACCTCTTTAACTGTGTTCATGCGTAAAACCAAAATATTGGAAAAGCAAGCAGGCATTGATTTGTCATGGTGAATATTTAAGGTTAAAAGAAGGAGAGGTTGGGACAGATAGGCTGCTACATCTTCTGCTTAAGTTTTTGGAGAGGAAATGTGCAACTTTGGTGGGTAGAGGATTGAGTGAGTCTCCCTTTCTGGCAGCAGGGTCCCTGAAGTGCTGGCTTAAAAGGTCCCTTGGAATATTGCGTCTGTGGAGAAAGCTCTGAAGGAGTGCACTGGTACTAAGTACAAGCATCTGTCAACATCCAGGTCCTCCTCTTAGACTTCACATTTCTTCCACCACTTTCCTAACCACCTCTTTTTTTCCCTCTTTTTCAGGCCTGATTCTGTTACCTCTGTGAGCTGGTGTGTCTTTACACAGACTCTGTATATTGCCATTTTATGCTTGACCATGTAAAAACTGAAACTTGATTAAATGTATAGATATAGTGGATACGAGTCTTGTGGGGTTTTATTCATGTCTTTGGCCTTTGAGCTCTCATTACTCAGATGTGGAGCTCTGGAGGCAGTTGGCTTTAGAGAATGAAATGTCTGGGGGAAATGCAGTGGAAAAAACAACCTGGCTGTGAACACCATGCTTGCAGTTTCTGGGAAAGATGCAAACTGCAGCAAACATTGGGCATTATCCCGTAGTCATACCAGAGTTTGATGTGTCTAACTCTTTCTTTACTTGGTTAAATATTCCAAAGGCTAAAATGAAGTTCTGCTAGAAAAAGAGCTGTAAAAAATCTGCAACTGGAATTTTGTAATATTATTAAGCAGTGTACAGAACATAGCGCAGTGAGGGAGATAGCTTCCTACCTTCTCCAAAACATCCTTATTTTCCGAAAGGATCCTGTGCTTAGTGCTTTTTTTCCCCTCCTCCTTCTTATCTTTATTATTTTGGACTTAAATTCACTTCACAGTTATGGGAACAGCTTCTTAATAGTGTTACACTTTTCTCCTTTACCTAAGTGATATTGCCTTCAATGCATTTTCCTACCTCGTTATTCATCTTCGTGTCTTAATCTTTTGCGTAGAGTTTTTATGATTAGCAAATGCTCAAGTCTTATATATGCATAATTTGTTTAATTATAAAAACAAACACCAATATTAGCAATTTCCATGTGATTTTCAGGACAATACCTTCTGCAGATGACCCATTACTTGGAGGAGTAGCAAAGTGATTGCTATGACCTGTGTTGAACTGTATCAAATGCATATGTAGTTATAGATTTAACTACAGAGAATAGAATATGGAATACTGATTTTTAAATGCAGAACTACTGTAAGGCAAGAAAAGAGGCTGTGAATATCCTAATTTAAGAAGTGAAAATATCTGTGAATGTGGGGAATGGAGAAAAAGCTAGACAAGACTATGAATGAAGCGTTCTCCTACAGGAAGATGTGAGCCTTCCAAAAGGACTGTTTCATGCTTCCAGTTTTTCCTGATGTTTGAAGCAGTAGGTTGATAAATCCATCAGTGCAGGTGCTAGTTATGACATTATATGGATAGCTCTTTTCATATTCCTGAAGTACTTTGTGCATGTGTGAAAGAACTAAAAAAGATCTGATATTTCCCCCCCCCCGCCAAGGGAATATGCCATCCATCTCAGCGAGAGCTGGGTTCAGTCCCAAAGAAACATATGCTGTCCTATGAAATTAGCTGGAAAACTGAGTTTGTCAGCCAAGCTGGTGTAAGAAAAAAGATTTTAAAAGAATGAAAGTCTGTAATTTGTATTCTGTGTAATGAGGAAAGTGAGAAAAACTTAGTCATATGTGAGAGGAAAATGGATGGGAAGGGAAGTAGTATCTTGTGAGTGACACAGCTTAGTTAGCGTGACATTCCACCTCTGTACGGAAAAGTAAAGTACCTTAAGCTAGTAGCTGGAGTGGTGGCGTTTTGCTGTGTGCTTTTCTCTTCGTGTCTTTCTGAAGTAGTGGAATGCATGGGATGAAGATCATGGTGCCAGTTTGAAGGCAAATACAGTGTTGAAACAGAGGCATTACATAGGCACTATAAAGCACGAAAATCTCCAACCCCAGAATTATAATCAAATGCTTTTCATTATGCCGACTAAACCCAAATCTCCATTATTTAAGTGTTCAGCATTTCTGAGAGCATTTCTAAAGCTAAAGGTAGGAATTTGTACTAGAAAAAGCTGCCAGAGGACCAGATGCTACTCGTTTATTTAGAATCAAAACCCTATGTTTGAAGTAAAGTCACCATGAGCTGAAAATGAGTAGGAGGTGTATGAGATTGACACCGTGTGTGCCAAGGGCGGGGGGAGTGGAGAATCTAGTTTTTCAAGTAGTACCTTCCTCTCCCCTAAGTTTCTTCTGCCTCAGCTGCAGCAGGCACTGAACTATGAAGCAGTTTAATGCTAAAATAAACTTTAGAATTATAATTTGTTGACTGTCACTACGCCAAACGAGGAAATTTCAGTTGTCTGCTCCCAGGACACTGGTACTAGAAGCAGGAGATACACAAGAAGTAATTAAAGACAAGACTGAAAACATTTGTTATATTATCGTCAGAGTTCTATTTAATCTGCTCTAGCAGTTGATCGAGCTGTTCATTGCAGCACATCACTTGATGTGAAAGTGATCACGCAGTAGGCTTGCTGCCTTCTGATTTTTTTGTAGTATTTCAATGATTGCATCTTGGTCACAGGCGTCCTGTTAAGTAAAGGGCAATTAGTAAAAAATACCTTAGCGACATTCACACAAATCTTAGTTCTGACGAGTTTCAGTTTCTTTGGGACTCGCTCCTTAGAATATATGTAACACAATGGGCCTGGGGCTGACAGTGCATTCAAAGAGGAGCTCTTTTGGTTGCTGTGGGGTACAACCGAAGTGATTAATTCTTTTCTCTAATGATCTTGAAGTGTAATTTTTTTTCAGATTGTTAGAGCCAAAATTAAATACTAGGCTAGCTTTCAATTACGGAGAGACCCATGGCATGCTTCATCTAGCACCCCGTCCTGCAGTGCTGAATGGGGCAGTCCTGGAGTTCCCAGCCAGTTTGGTTTCACCGCTGTCTTTGGCAGCAGGTGGTCTGGAGGCACTGATTCACACTGAGTTCCTGTTGCTTGCCTTGGGATTCTGTCCAGGGTGGGGGGAGATAGCATTAGGCTTGCAAATGATAAAGGGCTGAGGGTATGACTGGGTTCTGTGTCTTCTCAAATTATAAATTTCACTCTGGGGAAAATGACAAACACAGAGGATGGATTATTTTTTTTTTTGGGGGGGGGGAGGGGGTCCTTTGCAGTGCTGAATGTTTGTGATTGGTTCACAAAGCCTACTCTAAAGCCTTCTTTTTGGTTAAAAAAAACATAAAAATTGCAGAGCTCCAGGTATTACAGTGGAAGGGCTAGGCTGTTTTTTGCCGGAACAGCTTAAGTTGTAGCGTCTCTTTTGAGAGCATTTGGAACTACTGGAAGTCTTCAAAATAATTTGGTAAACAAAATTTCATTATTGTGTGCATCCTTAAACGTTGATAATGAGCTTGATTGTCCTCCAGTCCTGATGGTCACTGTCCTGAGACTGTACTTGTATTAGCGTTTAGAACATGTGTTGGTAAACTGTGTTTACTGTTTGATGGTTGTTTGGATGATCAAGAGTGCTTTGCATTACTTTACTTACAAAAAGCCATTGCTAGATTTTTATTGTTTTTTAAATATTTTATTTTTACATGCTACATATTAGCATATTTGCTAATATGCAGTGTGTTATTTTTTCTAATAAGCAACTTATTTACATGTGATGTTTTAGACTTTTGACTTTGCGGAGCACAAATGAATTAACTGACCAGTTAACGCACAACTCCATTTGCTTTGTTTGCTAAAATGTTGCTTTTGTATTGGGGGTGATAGAATGAAATTTCAATGAACTGAACTGGGTATTTTTACATTTCTGTGATTCTTCTGTTATTTCTGGGATCATGCTAACTTGTGATTCTAGAGGAAGAGTGTATGTAGCCATGTGTATGCTGTTTTATATCAACAGTGACACTAATAATATTACTACAAATTCTTCCCCATAAGGCTATTTAGAAAGCTTTTGACTAAATGAAATTTAGCATTCTTATTTATTGCTTTGAAAACTGCTGTAGAATTAATTTCCTGTTTTCAGACATTACACAATTCTGTTTCTGATAGTGTGTTTGAAAGATTTTATTCTTGTTCCAGTTTACAATGGAAAAAAACACACCAGAACCTCAAAAGCTTCTAAGGAGTGGAGCTTTGTGTTCTGCTGTTTTCTCCAAACATAGGGCTTCTGGCTGATAACCCTGTCTGTTCTGGTTCCTTCCCTGTATTGGGATGGTTTGGATGATCTCTAGATGGCTTTGAAGTTAATACTGCATTTCTCCATCGTATCTTATAAGCAAGCACAATTACAGAAAACTTGCGGTGCTGCTGATAATGTACTATTTGTTCCTGCTGCTGCCCTGTATGACACTTTGTTTCCCAGTTTTTATGTTCATGTTTCGTGTTGTGTCTTACCCATGAAATTATTTGTGTATGAGTTAGTGATTGCCAGTTCTCCTCTTCCTTTTCTATTTTCCTAAAATCACCTTTTTTTTTTTTTTTTTTTTTTGTGAAAAGAGTTCTGATGTTGAGACACCTGTGTGTGTGTATTCCTCCTTCTATGCAGAGCTTACTAACAACTTAGCTGGTCTGATTGGCTCTTTTATATTTTCTGTGTCAGACTGAGAAATAAAAATGGTGTTTAGGAGCTGCATAGTTCTAGTGGAAATAGATATGTAGTAGACATAGATCTTTTAAAGCAGTGATGTAGCTTTTTTGTGTTTGGCTTTTCCAGTTTCTGTCCTCAAGAGTGTCTCCTGCTGTGTCCCATGGTAACTTAGTTTATTGAGGAGTCTTGTTGGCATTTTTTAGCCAAATAGACTAGAAGATGGGGTTTTTTATTGCTTTGATAATTTTTTCAGGTTCTAGTACCTTTTACTGGGAAGAGGAAATCGGTCAAGTTAATGCACAGTGTTTTTCCCCACCAATAGTAGGAGGAAAGGGAAGATAACTGTTAGCAGTTAATGCATCAGATTTTGTCTTCCTCTCCAATATTTTTTTAAAATTTATGTAGGTTTATTAACTAATGGCTTTTCAAGAGACTTCATAGTTCATACTTTCCCTGCTTGTTGCTGTGTCTTCTAAAACAATAAAGAACTATTAATATGGTGAAGGAAGGGGGGGGGGGTTTACAACCTCGGTAGAATCTCCTCCTTCCTCTTCTGTTTTAAAGAACACGAAAGGCTGTGCAGGGCCAGCAGGAGCTCTCTCTGTACTTTCCTGCCCATGCAGCGCTCTCCAGCAGATAGTGCTTCGGGGCAGTGCACATGATGGGCCGGTGTAGAATGAGCCTGATGAACTAACTCTCCCAGCATCTAGCAATCCAAACTATTGCTTAGAAACTTGCTGATCATGTTAAATTACTGGTCTTGGACCTAGTTCTATTTCTCTAGCCCTCTTTTGAGCTCCATTTCTCCCCTTGATACTCATCTTACTGTGGAGGTAGTACCACAATTTAAGTACTGTATGCTGCAGAAAGTGTTTTCTTATTGCTTGCCTGGTAACTTTTTCCTGTGCCCTCCAAATAGCATGTACTAAGAAAAGAAAAAAAAAAAGTGAATAAAAGTGTTGTATCTTCTCCTCTCTGCTGTGCATTTTTCTTTGAGTTCTCTTTTATCTTTTTGTTTGTTTTTGTGGTGGGATAACTGGAATTGCAGTGTGGAGGGCAAAAGCATACTGCAGACTTACACACAGGCATAGGTCTATTTTTTCTGCTTATTTTCCTTCTCCTAATTGTTCTTATGTTCCAGGTGTCTTTTTAACTGCCTTTAGGGTATTACACTGCTGTTTTCAAAAATCCTCTCAGGGTGATTCCGACATTTGTTTGAGTTCAATAACTGTTCTAGAGCTTGACCAACCTGATCTCCTTCTATGA
>NW_010125822.1:0-31743 GCF_000699245.1 Pterocles gutturalis | reverse complement strand
ATATGCATATATATATGTATAATTTTCAGTATGTTGGTTTTGAGATGTTTTTAGAAATTGATAAGGCATACCTGTAGTTACTGGCTAATCATGTTTATGAGGTCCAACTTCTGATTTTTTGTGTGCATGTATATTAACCTGATGACAAAGTTGGACCCCTTGCTAGACTCAACAAAGCCCTGTATTCATGGTGAAAGCATTGTCACAGATAAAAAAAGTATCTGATTTAAAATCATTTTCAGACCTTTCTACTACCCTTAGGTTAAAAAAAAAAAAAAGAAAAAGCAATGAATAAATTAGTAGCCACATCTTCATTCCAACAACCTAATTTCAATAGTATTGCAATAAAAGGACAAAGGTCATAGATTAAAGTATTGTAATGGAAATGCAAAATCTATATCTGCTCATAGGTATAGGACTGTATTTTTGAAGATATTACTACTCGCAATGATTATAATTTGAGCTTAGTGTCACTAATAAGAAAATAGTTCTTTTTCATTCTGATTTAAGAACCAATATTTACAAGTGTGTGTGTATATGAGTATAAATAAACAGTTAATAACTGCACAGAGAATGTCTGTGTGGAGTTCTGGGTCAGTGGCAGTACTGTCTTATCAAGACACCTGTTACAATTGAATTTTTTTTTCTCTCTGTCTTAGTAGGGGGCAATAGACTCAGGATGCATCTAGAATATGAAAATAAGAATATTATTTTCCTGGTTTCTACCAATATGTTAAAATGCATTAAATTTATTATTTACAAAATGTCAAAAGTATCCACAATGCTTTGCCTACAATCACAGAGAATAATGCAGCTCATACCTACCAAAGTCTGGCATCCAGAGTCCTCCATCTTAAATAAACAATCCTGTTATACATGGACAGAGACCCCAAAGTGGCTTCTGCTTCAGTAAGTGCTGAAAGTTAATCTCTCCCTCCACACAGAGCAGATAGAACAATTTCCTACAGCTTGAATAAGAGCAGTTATTTTCCTCATTCTTACTGTCCCTCAAAGTCAGAGGCAAAAATGCACGGAGGAGACTGGCACAAATACCAGATGTAGCAAACTTTTGTCTGCAGTATTTTGTGTGTGGTTATGTAAAGGCAGACAAAAAAAGTGGCTTCCCACAGTATCTTGCATCTGTCTCTCCCTTCCACACCATTAAAATAGTTTCATGTATGGTTGAGGATCCATGTAAAAATAACTGACATTCCCTTCACCTAATGTGACTGTAAATAACATGGGGAAAAAAAAATTCATTTAACTTCTGTCATTTCCTAAAAAATTCTTGACAAGCAGTTCTTGGTGCCAAGGCAATGCTGTAGGACTGTCCCTCACCAGAGCAGAACAGCGATAAAGCAACACCCGAAGGACACCAGAGCCCTGCGTTCAGGGAATCTATCCTGTACTGTGCGTCAGGTGACAGATCTGGGGGACACGAAAAGGTGCTTCTGTGGGAGGACTCTTCTGTCTTCACCCGGGAATGCAAATGCTTGCAATTTTGTCACCTTGCTGCCAGTTAGAGCACAGTGGAGCCTTGACTCCTGTGGTGGTGCCATGTCTTGTGGCTGCTTCTGGGCCTCTGCCCTGAATCTCACTGAGATAAAGAGTTTGAGAGCAGAGATATAAACTGTGGTGTTTGGGTACCGTTAGTGGCACACAGGCTGCTTTCAAGCCATGCATCTGTACTGCTTATAGAGACAACTGGTCCTCCTGAGTATGCACAGGACACAGGAGCTGCTGCCAGCAAAGCTCAGCTTGGGAACGCCCAATCTGGGGCATAGTGGAGGTGCACAACACCTGCAGGTCATTGTCCGCCTTTGTTCTTGCGCTCTCAAGTCTCCTCTGTCACTGGCAGGACTGATATCTTACTCTGAAGTGCTGCTTTTGTGAAGCAGCTCCTCATTTGTCCTGATCTGTTCTGAGAGGGAAGGTGGGCAGAGCCCCTCCATCCTCCCACTCCTGGGGGCCAAGCTGGAGGAACGGCAGTGAGTGAGATGCGGGAAGGTGAGAGGGAGAAAGGGGCTGTTTCTCTCCCTGGATGCAAGGATGCTTTGCCTGGGCAGAACTGCCTTGCCGGTGTCAAGAAAGGAGACCTGACTTAGAGATTGAAGATGGAAACCATAAACCAGGCTTACACAACCTTTTCCTGGGAACAAGCCGTTTGCTGTAAATGGATGTGTGTCAATGGCGGGGTGCAGGGCCCAGACAAGGTGTGCGCTGTGCTGATGTTCAGGTGATGCTCATTTTAGCCTCTGTCTTTACTGGCCTCTCATGAGCCAATCAAGCTACTTTATGAGACACAGCTATGATTTGGCCTCCTCTGCCCTCTTAAATGCACCTTGGGATAAATACATTCTGGAGATCACAGAAAGTCACAAATTTGTGTCGTAGCAGCTGGATCTGTCTTTCTTGTCTTCATGCATTTCATGATTTTCAAAGCTAAGCAGATTTTGGCCTCATTAATGCTTGAATGCATAAAAAAATGAATATTGCTCATAGTACAAGCTGCAGACAGCTATTTTCTACAATATATCAGTATGTGTATCTTTGTAATCTTTAGAGAACAGTGTTTTGTACAGTGATATTTAATTTGAAAATACATACAACCCTTCAGACTCCCTCACACAGAAAGCGTCGTCCTTCAAACAAAACTATTAAAGAGACGTTTCCAAAGAGCTAGCATTTCTTCTGTGTTTATGCAAGGGAAAGGGAGGTGTTTTGGGGTTTTTGTTCACAAATACGGTTCACACTGCATGAGATCAAACATCTTCAGAGCAAGAGAAACACGTTGTGCTCATTTACCATTTCTTCCCATGAAGGAACCTCACGTAGGAGGATTTCTCATTTCAGTGCAGAAGACACAAATCTGAGTGTGTGCACATGTGAGTACGTTTTAAAGGAAAACTGGATTTTTTTCATGAAAACTGCTGTAGCAAACCAGTGCTGTGCTCTGCCCCTGCCTGGCCCCACCCTTCAATGTATTTAAAAGAATTCAGAGACAGAAAACAACTTGCACATAATTTTTGGTGTGTTTCTCTCTCCGTGGCATTCTGTTCTTTGCACTGTACTGTTCAGTTTTTTCACGTTTCTTTTAAATACCTTATGGATATGGTATCTCCTTTTTCCCTTGGGATACTATTCCACAATCTAATGGTTCTCAAAATCAGAATTTTTCCTCCATCCCAGGTGTAAGACTTTGTTTATAAAACACTGAATTCACACAGTAATGTGCACGGTGCAGATGTTTCACATGGGGACATTTGTGTGAAGTGCTTCCACTGAAAAATGGGGACAAAACCAAAAAACCTTATTAAGTGAATTTACAATATATGATGTGTAAGCATGCTTTTATTTTGCAATTTCACTACAAAATTAGTGACACATACAACTGTAATATCATAATGCAGCATAAAATCAATTACTAAGAATTGTATTTTTCCAAAGCTTAGGATCACAGCAAATTAATTAAAATTCTTCATACAAAAGAAAGAATTTTGTAATAAGTTTTTACAAAATATATGTATAGTACATTTCAACCTTTTAAAATTTGTGACTGTAACATAGGTTTTTTTCTTTTTTTTGCATTTTTAATAAGGTGGCAATTGAGACCTATCAAGTCTATAGCATATATCACTGTTTTTATTCAAGAATTCTTGTGAAAATAAAGCACTTCCTTTATTCACAAAAATCATAATTGCAACATACATAAAACCTGTCAAAACTCCAATTTCCAATATTCTAATGAATATCAAAAGAGTCCAGCATTTCTGACTTTGACAAATTGCAAATGAGGTTTTATTCATTAAGAGGGCTGCTAATGTTTATTTAAATGCAATTTACTGTTGCATTATTGATTAGCTACTGCAAAATTATCTTACAAGGAGCACGTGTAGCAAGAAGATTTCAGGTTGAGAAAGGATTTATCTAGGGAAGGCCTGTAGGCTTGATTTAGGCCCCAGGACATGAGAGTTTTTAATTTATCTGGAAAGAAAGGCCTGGTGGAAGGTTTGCTTTGTTTGCATTTAGACAGCAGATGAAAGGGGTTTTGATGTTGAGCTGGGAAAAAATGGCTGCCGCTCTTGTTATTCACAGAGAGAATTGAGCAAGAGAAAAAATCTATTATAGGGGGCAAGATAAAAAACTCTCCCACCTCCAATCATTTTCAGCATCAGGTTATATGTGGCTTGTTATTCTCCAAAGGAGAAATAATAAAGAAAATGTTGCTTCTTATCTAAAATATCTTTTAAAAAAATCCATATTGCATTTATTCCTGGGCCCTCACTTCCTCTTTCAGTGCCATAAAACTCAAGCAAGGTTGCTGTATCTGACCTGACAGTACGAATTAATTCTGGGCCTATATATTTTAATGAAACCTGAATGTATAATGTTTTCAGTGTTTCCCACCATAAACAGACACCTTCTGGCAATGTCTCATGGAACTAATTGTTAACAACTCAAAGTGCTGGAGAGTGATACAGAGCCTCTTTGGCTTCCACCTTAAGGAGGGAGGCATCTGCTGTACTTACTTGTTTTAGCACCAATTTTGTCAACAAGAATCAATTAGTCATGTAAACCATGAGGGTGAATCCTATCCTTCCCGAGGGGTACTGCTGTGAGATTAAATAGGACTCATGTAAATGCATAGCAGTGATAGAGATTTAAGGAATTAAGGGTAGTCACCCCGTCCATCTAACAAACAGAAGCCCTTGAACATACAATGATACCAAATCAGGTGGAATCTGGTGAGCGGGTGGCTTCTAGTCCTGGAATAAATTATTTTCAATTTCCAGCTTGGGGAAAATGTGTTCAACAGAGAAACATGCTGCTTCAAAAGGCATAGTTCAAGTACACAGTATCAGGACTCGAATGTCCTTTTCTGGACTCATTACAACCTGACAGGGCTTTTCATTTCAAATGACAATCAGGAAACCTTGGAAAGCTCTCAGCCAATTGCAGAGAGGAAGAATGATCCTACTGAAATTAAATATGAAACTCAAATATTATATCAAGACCTTTCAACTTGCTCATTATTCCATTAAACCAACTGTAAAGGCACCATTCTTCATCTGAAATGAGTTTAGAAAAACTTTCATTGTGTGACTTGGTCCACAAATGAGAGTGACAGGAGCAGAATGATATTTTCCTTTGGTGTTTGTACCTTTAGTGACTCTGATGATGATGGCTAAGTATCAGTTCTGACAAGCTGGAGGTTAATTACTTACTCTGTGTTTCAGGTCTGTCAGGATGGAATATCAGCATCGATTTATTTACCAAAAGTCAGAAGTATTTGGTATTTGCTTTGGGTATAGAGAACTGTTGTTCTAAAACCCTGTTGTCAGTCTTCTGCTGGCCTGAAAATGCTTCTCTGCTTCCCATTTCCTCCTCATTCAAATTTCCCTCCTTTCCTCAGCTTTGGAAGGAGTCTCTTGGTATTTTTCCTCTTTACCTTTGGTTCTTGGCAAACAGTAAAATACTTTACATCACATCAGTGAAGATCATGAGCAATTAGAAGGTTGAGATGAAAAGCAAAGTAGATGGTGTAATTTTGAGATGGGTGGATTGCATGCATGGTGGTCCATTAGAAAATACAGAAAACATTAAATCAAAAGTCTTCTTAAAAAAATCAGGTAGGTGACAAAAGTCTTTCCCTGTGAATGTGACGTACTTACATTATTAACTTCAAATGGTGAGGAAAACAGATTACGTGGTGTTGCTGCTGCAAAAAGGAAAGGGATGTCTGAAATGCTGCAAGTGAAGCATTGCTGGGTAAACTGGGTCTAGCCTTCTCAGGCTTTTCCAGTTTCTAATTATTTTGCAGACTAAAGTTTAAATGAAAAAAATTATGTGAAAAGGTGTCTACTTATATCACATACCTTTTGACCCATCCTTAGCAGCAGTGCTCACACCTTCTTTCTGACTCTGTCCTTCATGAGTCCCCAGATGTCTCTATCTCCTCTCTTTTGCCAACACTTAGGTTCTCTCTCACTCTTTTGTGGTTCTTCTTTCTACTCTTCTCAGAGATCCTCTCCAGTTTGCAGGACCAAAGTTTACTGTAGTGAAAGGGGATTTTTATGAATGTGTATATATTTTCATGTCAACATCCTGAATCTTTTGCTCTCCTTGTTGCTGAATCATACCCCTTTGCATGCATACTGTGTTTTGTGTGTTTCTTCCAACTCCAAGACTTTCCTCCTCTTTTTGAAACTTGCCTTTCCCACAGCATTTCTGTGCATGACAGTTCCCCTTTCTTATATTGTTGTATATTCAAAGATCCTCCTTGCTTTGCTTTGATTCCTCCATGAGGATATAAACATGTAAGAGATACAGGTATCCCTCCCTGATACTTGTGTTTAGTTTGGCTTTATTTGGGTGCAGTTAATTAAGCCTGGATTTTATTGCAAACAGACATCAGAATTGCACTATGGTTGTACAACTAGAGCCACTTAAATATGGATGCAGTGTCCCATTTCCTTCTTGTAGTCTCTAGCATCTTGTTCTTGTTTGTTTACTCAGACTATATATAGAGCCAGTCTTTTGTTTCAAAAAAAAAAAAAATTCCTTGGCGTGCATTGTCTATCCATAAATCCTCTTCTTTGCTATGTAGAAGCCTACAGCTACAGTTGGAGTCAAGTTATGCTGAGATCCCTAATCAAAATGTGCATACTTCAATAGAAACATCACTCATTGGGAATTTGCTGTGTCGTTGTCTACGACAAACATTTAGGGACTGTTTTGTTTTCTGTATGGCTGACCTTATTTTAGAATCCAAATTTTCAGTTAGTTACTTGTACAGTTAATCCATTAATAATAATACTGAAAAATGCCTTCTATGTAACTATCAGGTCATAAAAATTGTTATTCTTTTCTTTGACATTCTCAATACCCCCACCTTTAACAGGAATGTTCTTCTATTACTTTAAAAGGTTGATGATTATCCCAGTATCTACTCAAGTCCAGGGCTTGAAAACAAAACTTGTTTTTTAATTTTTTTACCCAGCTTCTTTGTTCCAAAGACAAAGGAGAACTTCTCTAATATCATCTTCTGAGCCAAAAGAAGTGTGAAACAAAACAACATTCTATATAAAATAAAGAAGAAGCTTGACATTTATATAAGACCTTGGGGAAAAATACTGCTTGTATATGTTGAGACCCAGTGCTTTGTTCTACTTTGAGTAATTTACCTTGAGGATGTGACATAACAAGGATATAAAAAACTTGGTAGAAGGAATATAAACAGAAGGACTCTACAATACAAGGGTACAGAAATGTAGGAAAAACTGATGGAGCATTAGTCCTGTGCATAAAGGACAGCTTAGAGTCAGATCAGACAAATACGCTGACTGTCATCACCATACCTATGGTAGGTCTACAGAGGAAAAGTATGGTTTTAAGACTATACCATCAAGTGCCTGTTCTGGATTTACTCTCAGGTGTGAAGGGGACCAGAGAGGCTCTGAGGGTAGAGACATAAACTCTGCCACCATTTATTTTGAAAAAGAGGGATTATGTAGAAATGGGGAAGCTTATTAAAAATAAATTTAAGAGGGAGTCAAATGGTAAAACACTGCTAAAATGCTTGTGAATAGCACAGATAGTCTAAAGATACTGTCATGGACTCAGCAAATATATGCTAGCTGTTGCAACAGACTCTGGAAAGACAAGCTCCTTTCCCCACTAGACTGATGTGTTTTAAGCAGTAGGAAATTAACAATGAGATGAAGGACATTATTAAATGTAAGAATTCTGACTTCTAAATTGAAGTTCTGTTTAAGTGAGAAAAATGGAAAAAAAAAGGAAAAAAGAGAAAAGCTTTGGCAAGTAGGTGTTAAACACAATAAGGCAAGCCAAAAAGGGTTCTGAAGAGCAGGTTGTTAAAGGCGTAAGAGCTAAAAATGAATTCTCTTCAAACACATCAGAGGCAGGACTTATGAGACAGTCTGCAGGGCCAGCAGATGATGGATATAGTAAAGGAAAGCTCAAAGGAAATAAAGCCATGTAGAGAAGCAAAATGAAATCTGTGTTTCTTTGTTCACTGGGAAGCGGGGAGAGAGGAAAGGTATACCAAAAGCTTTATTTACAGGAGAAATACTGGGGAAGAGGAAACATGACTTTTAAAGAAGAGAGTTATCTGGCTCAAATCTGTTCCAGTTTCTCAAAGGAGTCACTGGATTTCCAGATAAAGCTGATCTGATGGAAACAGTCTGCACAGAAGTCTCCAAGTGCTTCATCCAAGGCTCCTAAAACCTCCAGCCTATCATGTTCTAATGGCCAGATAATCATACATGAAATTCCAAAGGTAGGCACCTACCTCTGTAATGAGGCACCTGAATAAATGATTTGCTTTTTCTAACTTTTTTTTTTTTTTTTTTTTTTTTGGTGCATCTCTTGCAGCTCATTTCATTGGGAGGAAAAGGTGGTTTTGGCTCTACAAAAAGTACAGATTTTTTTATTTAGGAGTCTAGCATTAAGCAAACAAGACTAGCATGTTTGACACTCGATGTCCATACAGGAACACACTGACACATTTGACTGGCAACAGCCAGCTGCATCAACTGCGCAAAACAAAATATCCCTTTTGCCATGTAAATGTGGAGGTGGAGAATAAAACACTCAGTTCTATCTTTACCCTTGACCTAATCTGATGGGCGGAAGAATAGACTACCCCTGAATTCAAATATTACTTATCCACATTCATTTGTTAATTGTAGTGAAGCTCCAGACAAGAAATCTCAACTTCATTGTACTAGCCACTCTATAAAACCTCAAAGACACAAACACTGTGGATGCAGAAAAAAAGACAGAAAAATTAATAACGTACAGGCACAAAGACTGGATGAAACAATAATGAGATCTAAGAAAATAATACTATTTCCTGCTATTAACAACAGCAGGACTATCGCACTCAGAACAACGACTACATCAAAAAATTCTGGCTGGCCTGGAAAAATCCAGTGTGCCACGCAACTCTAGATTCACATCACAAGTATTCTTCCATAACACTGCCGCTGTTGAGAAGGTTTTACTATTCTGAGGCAAGAGAAAGAAAAATTTCATTGTACAATCTGATTTCTCAGCTTCATTTTCCACTTTTTGCCTGAAAAATGCAAGTCTCTATCACAACAGCAAATTAGCCCCTGAAGATGCTATGTTGGCCTGAAAGATTTCTCATTTGATAGTGCTGCTGTCATTTTGGAAATAGGCTTAAAAGAAAACAACATTTGAAGTTATGCCTGTTTAATAATAGAATCTAGAGACTGCAGAAACTGTATAGAGTCAAGTTTTATAAAAAACCTTTCTATAAAGCCATTCAGACAACCAGTTATTTGGGCTGAAAAGCACTACATGAAAACACGGGCTTTAATGTCAAGCCTAGGAATAGCAAAGCTTTGCTACGTTCTCTGTTTCAAATTCCTGTGTAAATTTGGTGACTTCATTGAAATTATACTGGGATCACTCCAGGAAGCAGGTACACCATAAATTTAATGTTATAGTAAACCAAATTCTTCATCAGAGACAGCAGCACTTCAGCAAACCCTTTTTTTTTTTTAATTGTCTTTTTTTTTTTTCATCTGTGTAGCCCCTGTACAAACAAAACAGTGTTGTTTGGGTTTTTTAAAAATTTTTAATTTATTTAGAATTAAGGAACAAATACAATTCCCATAGCTTGTTGCAACAGTGTCTGAGAGGTGGGAGATGCGTTTTAGTGTGCTGTCAGGTAGGCAGGTACAGCCATGTGCATGCTAACAAATGCAGTGAAGCTCACTGGCTCTTTAAGAGTTTCTAAATACCCGTCTGAAAGATTCTGAGGGCAAAATAAAGGAACTGAAAATTGTAGCTCTAAAACTATTTCATTTGTGATAGTTTTGTATTCTTCTGTTTTTTCTTTTCAGTTTCAAGGTGCTAATTTTACATGTCCTGGGTATCTTCTAAAGAAACATGGGGATTCCTGCCAAAGAGCTGAATGGTTGGTATTTTGCCAGAAAGACCTCTGCTTGCCCCCAGGATTGACACTCTGTCCCTCCTGTCTTTGCAAAACTAATTACTTGGAGGAATTAAATTACAGTAACAAATCGGCACCTCATCGTGATTGGAATCTGTTTGAAGTAGGCCTTTTTGTGACTCATTGTATTTTATAATTCCTTTTAAAATGGCCTATTGAGGAGATCTCAGTAAGATTCATGCTGGTGGGACAAAGTCTGTGGCACACTGCCATTTTACTTTAAATTGCTCTGAAGAATAGTTGCTCTACTTTGAAAACAGACTCTAAAAACAGCCCAGAAGGGGGATGATGGCTTAGTTTTTATTGATTCAGTCTTGTCATCATGCTCAAGTATAAAGATAACTTTCTACTTGCAAGCCTTGCAGACTCCCCCAAGCATCTGAAAGTCAACCTGGCTTCTCTCTTTTGCAGAGACTGTTAAAAAGCCTGGTCTGATTTTGCCTCTGCAGGTCCATTGACTGAGTGCACCTCTGATAGAAGGGTAGGACTGCAAGGTAACTGCTCCCATGACCCAGCCTTTTCGAGTATCTCTTTGCCTCTAGGAGATTCAAAGACATTTTTTCATAGATGGAACAAAGTTCTCAGGTATTATTAAAAAAACCCTGCAAACAGTGATTCCATTGGAAAATGCCTATTGATTGAACCCAAATCTTCTCAGAGCAATACGACAGTTTTGATTCTGCTTTCCACCACAAAAAGTTTCCCAAGTTCAAGATAAGACCTGGTCAGAACAAGGAAAAGGGTCTGACTCTGCAGTTCACTGTTAATGGCATTTGTGTTGGATAAGCAAAAGGAATTGAATGTTGTCTCAGAACACTGCACTGCCTAGAGCTCTATACAGATCTAAATCCCTCACTTTTTAGCTTAACACAGTGTTAGCACCTTCAGTGTTAAATAATTGTATCTGCATTAAGAATCTGTTATTTTGGTAGCTATTCATCTATGATCAAACAAGATAGGTATCAAATCAAGGGTTATCTCATCCTTTGCAAAATGAAAATTTCACCTTCCACATGCAAGGATGAAAGACAGAAAATACAAAGCCCTGTTGCATGACCAATCCAAAGCTCATCTGCTGCTGAGATATTGGTCTCATGTCGTACAGTTATCTATTTTTTCAAAAGTCTGGACTAAAATTCAACTTATCCACTTCATCAAGCACCTGCTAGACAGAGTCCCTTAATAAAAGGACTGTATTCTCCTACTCTGACTCCCCACATATTGTCATTTGCTCCCTAAATCATTCCACTGAAAACATTACTCCTGGAACAAGAAGATAATCCCAGGTTAAAAAAGGTAGTCCTAACAAAGACATTAAATACAAAATGAGAGTGTAGCATTATAGTTCCTAAAACACCTTACTATGAATTTATGGCTTATCAGGTGAAGGGAGTGTGATAAATATGGTATAGTCTTGCTTTAGCAGTTAACACAGAGACATTTCCTATCAAAACTGGAGGAGCCCCAGTGATGAAGACAAAGTCTGGAAACTGGGCAATTCAAATGATTGGCCATAGTCCTGCAATGGGGCGAGATTTCTGGTTGAAATATTTATCCTGATATTGACTCTGTACATCCTTTCATAAACTGTTTACCTTCCATGTGACTTAGCTCAGGCTTCATCTAAAACCCACAGCAGCTAGGTGGTCTGGGTTCCCCCTGAATCTCTCACTGGAGGCTATAGCCTTACTTTTCAGAAGCGAGATAAGCCCAAAGTGCCTCTGAAACACTTTTAGGTGGTAGGTTCCAGAGGTGCTAAAGCAAAAGGTAATCATGGTTGCTAATCATGGGCTGATATTAATGTTTATTCTCAGCTCATTTTAATACTTTTGTGTGACAGAAGAGTGGGAAGCAGCACATAAACAAAGCAACACTTAAGTTCGGAATTGTGAAGAGAGAGAAATAAAAAAGCAGAATGTGTGTCTGAAGTTAGGAACACAAGCAGGAAATAGCACATTTACATTAAATTGGGAAATCTATGAGCTCAAGAGCTGAGGAAAACAGCCCAGTAAATGAGAAGACAGGACCTGGAAAGCTGGAGGAAAGCTGGAAGATAAGAATAGGTAAGACATTCAGCAAAAAAAACCAATGAAATTTATTAAGGTTCTGAAGGACTTAATTTCCAGGAAACTAAAATGCAAAAGTGTAGATTTTTTAGGTGGAAACAACATTCCAACCCAGGAAAACCAAAGAAAGACATCCACTGCCATGGCTTCCACACTGCATGGGAGACTAGCGGTGTGGGAAACACATCAGGATCCCTTCAACTTACAGCTGGCAAGGCAGGAGCTGCCACAGCATGTGGGATGCATGTTCTCTGCAGCCCAGATGGCCTGGCAGGGAGCTGCAGAAGGCAAGATCGGGGCACTACTGTGGAAAGGCTTGCAAGCAGTGTCCAAAGAATTGCTACCTCTGCTCCTGTGGATGTCGGGTCTCTCAGCTCCCAGTCTGTCTCCCTCACTTTAAAGTCCAAGCACCTCAGGGAACAGATCTCGCCCCAGGGCATAAATGTACCCTGTCCTGAATTTCATGAGTAGGCACAATTATAGGTGCACCTTCTTATCCAAAGCTAAACTGTGACTTACTTTTACTGAACATGATAGAAACCACTTTTGGGAATAAACTGAATTAGACTGAGTAAAGCAGTAGAGGCAGCCTCTTCAGGAGGATAGCTCTCAGTGACCTCTTTGGTTTTTTTTTCCCTCTGCTATTAGTAATAAAAAGCATAGGTATAATGAAGGTTGCTTTCTGCAACAAAAGTGTTAATTACTCCTCCTCTCCCACAGAGTTACCAAAATGTATGCTCCCATCCAATTTTACTATCAAAAGATAATCAAATCATTATATGATTTAAGCTAAATATATCATGCAGATCACTCTGATTTTTCCTCCTAGGTACAGATGGATTGTTCTTACCTTAGCATGGCTGAAAACAACAATGGATAATAAGGTAGTTTTATCATGCCTTTTGGTATGGAGATAAGAGAAATTGATTTATTGCTAACAGATATTTTAGTAGTTAACTACAAAAAATTGTCATGTAGGGTGCCTGGTGACAAACTAGCAACTTCAATCTACTAAAAAAAAAATATTAAATAATGATTAACACATAACTAGGAAATACATTTTGGGATTATGATCAGACAGTTAAAAAGGAGACATTGCTTTTCAATTATTAGTTTCATTGAACTGTATGTATTAAGAGCATTCCATTAAATAAGAAAGTAAAACCAGTACCTTATCAGGAAGAAAAAACCCAAACATCAGTTTTGTAACTCTTTGCTCTTCCACTTGGAAGAGAACACCAGCAAAAAGAATGAATGCATCATACTGCAAAGTAGCATTCATTCCTACATCAGTTTTTTCAGAGTTTCTTGTTTTGTAAAACACAACGGACTAAATGGAAATGTGATGTAAGAGATCTGTAGAAAAGCTTAGAGAAGATTTTGAAGTGGTTGCAAAGCAAAGAGAAGTGATAATGCTTTCATACTAGATTAACAAATCTATTGTTTATTACCTCAATGATATGGCATGCTGTGAGGTGCCTATGCTCATGCAGTAATGATTAGCTAGTTGGCTAACTTCCAGCCAGTAGGGTTATTAACACTATATTGTGAAGCCTCAATGTAAGGTTGATTTTCTTGTGCTGTATATTGCATGCAGAAAACTTGTATTAATCAATATAAATTATTGTTCAAACAATAAGTCACAGTGGGAGTGAGCAGGAAAGGCTGGAAATGAGGTGTTAATGCAAAAAAAAAGCAAAAGAATATAGAAGGTCACGTGTTCTGTCACTAATTAATGTTGAAGGAAAGTCTTTGAAAGGCAGAAGACTAGTGGCTAAAACAGAAGACTGACAAATGAATGGCCTGTGTTTTGGTAAGGAGCAGGATTGGGATTTAACCTCAGGCAAATTGAGTTTCTCTCGTGCTTCATGTCTTACTTGTAAAAGAAGGAGGACACCTCCCTCCTACTAAAATATCAATATATTAGATGGTTGACTGAGAAAGCTTTATATTGGACAAGAGACGAATTGTAGAATTTAAGATACTGTATTGAAATAATGTGAACACATAAAAAGTGGAGACCGGTGACAAGTGGTGTTCGGCAGGGGTTGGTACTGGGACCAGTGTTGTTTAACATCCTTGTCGGAGTCATGGACAGCAGGATTGAGTGCACCCTCAGCAAGTTTGCCGATGACACCAAGCTGTGTGGTGTGGTGTGGTGGACGCACTGGAGAGAAGGGATGCCATCCAGAGGGACCTCTTTAGGGTGTTAGTTGGGGCAATGAAAAGTGCTATCCAAAACATTGCCTTGAACAGACACAGAACCACTGACCAAAGAGGTCCTGGCATCAGCCAGATACACATGCTGGAAGACTCCTCAATACATTTTGCTTTTGGTTTGTTTTTGTTTACATACAGCCATGAACTTTAAACTACTTCTGTGAGCTCTTAGCACTGAGAAGGTAAATTGAGACCATGGTGCTCACTGCTGGTGCCACTTGGGTTGGATTATGGGCTAGGGCCAGTTCAGGAAACCCTTTGCACTCAAGCTTAGCATTAAGTGTATGAATAGAATGATTGACACTGATGTGACTACATAAATATTTTTAAATAGTTAAGTAAAGCATGTGCTAACCCACAGGCTTAAGCTTTGATTTCACTAAGCAGATTGCACACACTGCAGCCTTAAAGAGAACAATAATTCTACCCTTGTTGGACAAAATATTTCAGTATATGCTTAATTTTAAGCTGGACACACAGACCCACTGTGATCCATAGGGCCATTCACATGCTTGTGCCTGAAGCTAAGCATATGCTTAATGAACTGCTAAAGTCAGGCCTGACAATAAACAAGGCTGCTGGTATCCTGAAGGTCCGTCTGCTTCCCTGGTATCTAAACCTTGATGGAAGTGGTTTAAACTGACATGTTTTACTTCTCAGTTGGAGTGGACTGAGGGCATACAACATGGCCAGTTATAGCCAGCATTACCATCTGTCTGGGTTTTCCTAGATATACTCTTTTTTTCTATCCACCATTTTGGTCTGGATAGAAGATGCTTACTTTTTGTAAATCCTAGGGAGAAATATGGCAGCCCTAGGGTCAGAAGCTCAGTTGAGAAGCCATGACTCGGTGTCAACAAGCAAGTTTGTATTTACAGTTACTCTTAAAAACCTATTTTAAAATAGTTTTAAACTATATGAAAGGCACACGAAGGTGTCTACACATGAAGGTGTCTTTTCAGAACTGCAACCTTGTCCTGTTTTCATCTGGGATGGAGTTAACTTTCTTCATAGTAGTTAGTAAGAGGCTGTGTTTTGGATTTGTGCTGAGGAGAAGGCTGATAACACACTGCTGTTTATAGTTGCTGCCAGGACAGTCAAGGACTTTTCAGCTTCTCTGCTGTGCCAGTGTCTGCAGGTGCAGGAGAAGCTGGGAGGGAGCACAGCCCTGATTACTAGCCTAGGATTTGACCTTAGGTTTAGGACTGAGACCCCAGTTGGTCAATAGTATATCATGTACGTCATGCCCAGTATATATATATGAGTCTCTGTCCAGTTTTCTTTCCCTGGGTCTCCCCTCTCTCAGGGTTGTCTCGGTCTCTTGGACACTCAAGCTCTTATCTCCATTCCATGATTGCGGTTTTGGGACTTTCCCTGCTCTGGGAGTGTTAGCTTGGAGTGGGCTGAGCCTTGGTCATTGGGTGGTGAGCAGTATCACTGTGTATCACTCATTTTTGTGTATTTTTTGTATATATCACTCATATTTGTATGTATTACTATAATCATTATTATTTCCAATATTATTGTTGTTTAGTTATTAAATTGTTCTTCTTTTGACCCACGAGTCTCTTTTCCCTTTACCCCTTTAATTCTCTCCCCCATCCCCAGGAGGCAGGAGGGTGAGCGAGCGGTGTTGTTGCGTTTTGCTGCCAGACAGGGTGAAGCTGCAGCAAACCTCACCCACTCTGTACAGCCTTAATTGAACTAAACTTTTTCTAGACCACGGTGTTTATAAGACGTTGCAATACTTGTGTTTTGTTTCCAGTTGCCAAAACTAAGAATATGGACAATGCTATGAAATACTTATATTTAACCAAAAAACAAAACAAAACAAAAAAAAAAAACCCAAAAAAACTTAGAGAGATATTTTTTCCTGAAAGTATGGAACAGTCAGAGATCAGTCCCTGAAAATGTGATTAACTGCTGAGCAAATCGTTACTCTGCCACACAGCACATTTAGTAAGTGTTTACACATCCCTAAAGCTGAATTACTAGTGAAGCGATTAACTTTGGAAATGCAGAGATTATTAGAGTTTGCCTCTTTACACTTTTCACATCATGCAGATAACATGATACTGGTGTATGAGGATGGATATAAGTGAAATAGTTTCCATGAATATACATTTACTTTGTCATATACATATAATACATTGAATTAAATATCAGATAAAAAATGAAAAAAAACTGAGAGGAAAACAATCAAAAGAAGTATAATTGAGGGAATGAACAGAGAAGAAAAGCGGATTTACAGTTAGAAAAATGTAGAGAACAGACATTTGAGAAAAGAAAATGGAATGATTAAAACTAACCATAAAAAAGTTATTAGAAATACATAAGATGAAGTCAAAGCTTAGCATAAGGAGTAAGTACACACAGTTTCTAAAATGTGACAGATAATAAGAGAAAAAAATTAGGAGGAAACCCAAAGGAAATTAAAAATAGAGATATGGTAAAAATCTAAATTAAAAGTTCAAAAATTTGTACGTTAGCAAATAGTTAGCTATTAGCAATTATTTAAAATTGTTATCAATTTAAAGGATTATCAACAGAAGTTGTAAATTCTGAGGGAATATTCTGCCTTGTTTGATACTATAATAATGAAGGGCATATACTTAAGGTGATTATGTCTCTAATTAAATGGGATTATTCCTGAGTTAAACTTCAGTTCCTCCTGGTTAGCCCTGTAATACCCTACTTGCTTTATTCTACTTACAAGATGATAAAAAGGAAAGATCAATAAAAATAAAATGGAAACATCTGGAACTAGTGAAAGCTACCAAAAAAAGTCAATTTCTAGATATTGAAAATAGCCAACTAAAGGAAGAATTTACCATGGCAGTTAGCAGATTCTCGATCATTTGAAATTTTGCAATTGAATGGATGCCTTGCTGAAATGCATCATTTATTCACAAATTATATGTCTGATGAAGAAATTGCTGAGACTTTTCTCTGTGGGAAGATTGGCAACCACAACTATTGTGAAGTGAAATATTCTGTTGCTGCTCTTTCAGAATAGCTCCTTGTGTTGACACACTGCTGCAGTGATATTGTTTGCGTGTCAGGATAGAGGGACTATGTAGGCGAGAGCTCCTGTGAAATAGCTAAGTCCCCAATGGCTATGCCTGCCTGTTTCTATCGCTAGGCAAAGCCTATCTAGGACATCCCACATTTCATGTGGTAGCAAATGGCATCAGTGGTGCCTGTCTCCAATAGCATGAGGAGAAACACCTCAATTATCTCCAGCTATAATTTTTAAATAATTTTTATCTACTTGGAAATTCTTCAGATACGAAGAGAGGAACATAAAGATTTTCTTGCCTCTGAAGTGTCTAATTTGCAGATTGCTGGAAGTGAGAGTAGGAACATATTACTGCATGTTCTGTTCTTAATGCCTTTCCCACGTGTTTGTTACTGGACACTGGTGAACCTTTTATCTGAACCAGCACAATAACTCTTATGTCCTTTGCTCTTATTTATTATGGTTTAGCCACCCCTAGCACAGCTACCACTATTAATAGTTACTTCCTGCTTGGTAGCCTATAGTGTAGATCAGTTTTGCTTCAGACACTTATTACATCTAACATTCAACTCCTCCATGCTTCAGATACTATGAGCAACCCCTGGAAGTTCATTGCCTCCCTACAAATTTTTGTAAAAATGAATTTAAAATGGCAATGAGATCTTGATATCCTTGTATGTCTGTTCTCCTCTCTCAAGAGCTTCTGGAGATGACAACAAAAGGCCTACCCTGTGGATTAAAATCTCTCCTCATATCAAAATCTTTTCATTTATACAGGTGTTTTCACTAGTGACCTAATTATATTTTCTTGTCAGCTTCTGATGTGTCTGCTTATTTTTCTTCTGCCATGTTAAGACAACTATCCTACCTAAAGTGTTAAGTATTCTTGACATTAATTATAAAAGTTAAATTAAACAGATAAAACACAGTTTTTCTCCACCCTCCTTCCCTAAATATTACAGTAAAATTGAAGCCTGTATGAAGCAGAAACCATAAGATTCTTTTCTGCCACTTCTCTTGGAGCTGGACAGGCCCTAATCTCTACAGCAGGACAGGTACTCCACTTTCTTTTCTAAATGAAGGACTCAGACCCTTCTACCAATGTTTATGAGACCACATAAGATAATATCTTAAATAACTGCATCTTACATCATTAGATCCTTCACAGAAAAAGTACATTTTGAACAAGTGCAGAAAAATCAATGACAGAGAAGAAGAGCCATATCCATATGGTGTCTCCTGAAATATAACTGATTCAACCACAACTGTGAAGGGTTGCTTTAGTTATATTTTGTTGATTATTTTATTTGTAAAGTAGGTCTTTTGGCTATAGTTTATGCTAGAGAGAATGCCTGCAAATGAGGTGACTATGAGCATGGCCTCTTCACACTAGTGAGCCAAGGACTTAGGAGTGTCTTGTACCCTTACCCTCTTCCTGCTCTCCTAGTCCCAGGGGATACTTAAACAAACTGAACATACATACATAAGTCCATGAGCCCTGAGGGGATATAATTCTTCCAACGATCATGGCAAGTGGGAGAAGTGCCCAAGGACTGGAGGAAAGAAAATGTCCCTCCTAGCCTCAATAAGGGCAAGAGGAAGGATCCAGGGAACTACAGGGCTGTTAGCCTCATCTCGATCCCTGGGGAGGTGACAGAACAAATCCTGGAAACCATTTCCAGGCAGAAAAAGGACAAGGAAATAATCAGGAGTAGTCAGCATTGACTCACCAAGAGGAAGTCATGCTTGACCAACTTGACAACCCTCTACAGTGAAATGACTGGCTTGATAGATGAGGGGAGAACAGTGGATATTGTCTACCTGGATTTCAGTAAGGCTTTTGACACTGTCTCCCATAAGATCCTCATAGAGAAGTTGTTGATGTATGGACTGGGTGAGCAGACAATGGACCGAGAACTGACTGAATGTCTGGGCCCAGAGGGTGGTGATCTGTTGTGCAAAGTCTAGTTGGAGGCCAGTGACTAGTGATGTACCCCAGGGATCAGTACTGGGTCCAGTCTTGTTTAACACCTTCATTAATGACCTGGATGATGGGGCAGGGTGCACCCTCAGCAAATTTGCTGAGAATACTGAACTGGCTGATATGCCAGAGTGTTCTGCTGCCATCCAGAGGGACCGCGACAGGCTGGAGAAATGGGCTGACAGGAACCTCATGAGTTCAGGTGCAAAGTCCTGTACCTGAGGAGGAGCACTCCCATTCACTGGTACATGCTGGGGGCCACCCATCTGGAAAGCAGCTTTGCAGAAAAGGCCCTGGGGGTCCTGGTGGCCACCAAGTTGAATGTGAGCCATTAGTGTGCCCTTGTGGCAAAGGCATCTAATGGTATCCTGGGCTGCATTAGGAGAAGTGTTGCCAGCACATCAAGGGAGGTGATTCTCCTGTCAAATAATCTTCCTGTGGGTTAGTATTAAAACAACAATAACAACAGAGACACATTTTGTTGCTGACTCAGTTTTGAGGAATTTGTTTTCGTTTTTGGTGGCAAGGTTGTTCAGTAAACTGGAGGAGGCAAGGGGAAAACGAGAGTAGTTAAATGCAGCAGCATTATACAAAATCTTAATTATGGGCCCCACATATCAGCAGTTTCTGTTAATTTTAGAGTTTTGGTTTGAGTTGGATTCCAGCTCTCATGTTTCTGGGTTGTCTGGTTAACACATCTGGATCCTTTTCAGACCACTCTCCCCCTCCTCACACACCTCAGTTTAACCCCTTTTTCCTGCAGAAGAAAACCACCCCCAGAGGCAGGTGGTGATACCTGCAGACCTCCCCAGGTAAGGGAAATACATCCCCCCTACACTACATGCTAACCCTCTCCCCTCTCCTGGAGAGGCCATCATTACTGCTGTGAGCTATCTCACCTAATAACACTGGATTATCACCCTATAATTCCTCCCACTTTCCTTTTTACCCCCTCCAAACATTGCACTCGCAGATGGTAAGCATCTCTCCTTCCTCTTTCCAATCATCATTTGGCCATGCCACAGCGCACATAGTTCTTTTTAATCTTTCCCCATAATTAAATGAAAAGCCAATTTAAAAGGAGCTGTAATAAAGTCTCTTCTCCTGAAATTAAATATAAAAATAGTTGCTTCTTTTTATGTATTGTAAACGATTAATAGAAAATGGGACTGTTTCTATAAGGACTTCAAAGAAATGTGCCTTCCTGCAGTGGTGCTGTTGCTGCTGGGGAGGAAGGGATCTGCTCTGCCTGCTGACACTGGGTTTTCTCTTTCATGGCCATTTTTCATACCTACAAAACAGTTTGTGGACTCTTTAAGCAGAGAAGTGGGGGGAGGAGGGAGAGAGGGTTGATAGGTCTACATTAGCTCATTAAAAACTAAAAAACCATTTCTATTTTACATAATTTAACATGGCAAACTATTAAAAAAAAATAAGGTGAAAACTGCAACCCCTAGGCATGTGTTTAAAACATCCTCATTTAGATGCTAATTTTGATTCCTAGTGTATGGCTGGTTAAAAAAGGCCATTAACAAAGGGGCAGATTACTTAAAAGACATTATTAGGCAAATATGTATGAGTTTTCTGATACCAAGTGGCCCTTTTATGACCGAATACAGCTGCTAAGTAGAGTGACATGGAGATATTTGTTTTAAAAGGAAAGAAAAAAGCCACCAGATTTTAAAAAAAATACAACCCCAAACCCAATAATTATGTAGAGTATAAATCATAGAGGTAAAAAAAATACTTTAAAAGGCAAGTAGTACTTTCTTCTTTAAATATTTAGAAAATGTGTGCCTCTGCAGGTGGTTTATATTACCAGCTGAATTCTAGGATGTACCTAACACTTAGGTAATAGTGAAACAAATGTTAAAGTGTTGCTATTTAATTCAAATAATATATCCTGTTTTGTGTGTTAGTAAAATAACATTGACAGAAAAGTGAAATGAGGAAAATAACAGGCAACACAAGAGGAAAGTGCATCCTTTCCAGCTGAGACTGAACTGATGATTGGCAAAAAGAAGGTTATAATGATATTAAAATGAAAACTGTTCAGACAGAAAAGATATAAGTAAATGTACTGTGCTGTATAAATTAAATGAGTAATAGGGGATGGGCAGATGGTTGCTTAACTGCATCACAGTAAAAAAACAGTGAATGGGTCTTCACTCAGAGCTCTCTTTCTGAACCTGAATAAAATTTTCTTTAACAGGGGAAAGGCTAGAGGAATTTCTAACCTGAGGAGAAGAAATGAATTTGAAAGGCAGAGTTAATTTTGACTCTGTCTTGGTTGTCAAGTTGTTTGAATAATTTTTGTGTACTCTGTAAATTATCCAGTTAAGAATAAAGTGCCTAAGCCAGAGACAGCTGATCATTCAGATCATTGCAGTCCCCAGCAGCCACAGAAAAGGTATTTCTGCTCTGGAGAGTCTGCTCTGTTCTTCACAAGCCCTTCTCTTGGTAACTACAGGGCAGTTTGGATTTCTTAGCATTAACGTGTTTAGACTGTGTAATAAAACATGAATCAGAAACGAGAGCAGCTCTTTCGCTCCCTCCCTTGCTCAGAACTTCCCTTTTACACACAACATTAAAACTCGTCAAAGCAGATTCTCCTTACACCACAGTTCAAGGCGTTACACTGGTGTAAAACTGCTGGAGAGAGCTCACCAGCACATCTCTTTAAGTGAAGCAGGAGAGAGAGAGAAAATTAATAATTTGTTACAAAAATGGGATAAAACATGCATGTAAAACAAGAATTGGATACCTATCTTCATGTGTTAGTTGAACTTTTATATTTGCCTTCATTAATAGGAGGGTTGGAAGAAAAATGCGAGGATTTAGCAACTCACGTTGCAGTTCTTTAAAACGCACCAAGGCAACCAGTATCAGTAGAGTTACATATATTACCATATTTAAATTGCTTTGTTAATACCTGGGAGCCTAAGTAAACAGGTAAATGAAGAGTGACCATGGAAGTGTTATCTGAAGTTAGTTCCAAAATACCTGTTTGACTCAAAACAGTTATTTTACCAAGTGTTTTGTATTTGATATTTTTAAAGCCTAGCACCATTGAATATCTCTGACATTACATATGCTTACTTCTCCCTTCATTTCATTATTTTAGGATGAAGCAAAATAAATTGAGATTTCAAGAAAAGCTAAAGTAGACTGGCCTAAAACAACGATAATTCATGATTATCCGTCCCTATAGTGCTACTTTGTGTACTTGCCAAACAAATTCAAAAAGTGACTTAGCAGCAAATGAAAAGCTTTTTCCTAGCACAGCTGTAATGTGGAAGTTGACATGATCTGGCAATGTCCCACTCAGCTGAATACTGGCATGAGTTGGAATTGAGGTAAGGATGGAAGAGCTTATGATACTGTTTTTGGTTTAGGTGTATATTCATTTTCTGTTGCAAATCAAAAAAGTAAAGGTTATTGTGGCTATACTGTAAGTGAATGTGATTTATTCCAGAAGTTTATAGGAGAAATGTCTATTCTAACTTTCAAATGTGCTGATTATTTCAAGTTAATCAATTGCAGTGCAGAAGAATCCTTATGAAGCAAGGGATGTTCTGCTTCAGGTATTTATTAAACCTGAAATTACTATTTGAAGTGTACTGTCATGGAAGTAGAAAGACAGTGTGTTTGTTTACCAAAAAGAGTGAATGAGTAGACTCTATGCACTATGTCTAGGCAAATGCAGGATGAGAGACTTGAAGAGTGAAAGATGGTAAATGAATGTAACCTGTGGAATACAGAAAAGTGAAAATCACAGTTCAGTGAAGAAGAACCAGTGGAAGTGTGCAACAGGGGAACAAGCAGGATGAACGGAACTAAGCTAGGTGTACGAAAAGAAGAGAGATTTAACTTTAAAAGTAGGAAAATCTGACTTTGCTTTGCATCATACTGTCTGGAGAGAAATTAATAAGGGGCTGTAATTCTCCCCTGTATTTCTGTGAAGTTATTTCTGACATCCCACTGTATGGGAATGGGTAATCAGTGTTTCAGACAATACAATGCTGAGTGCAGAGGAAGGAGGGGGGTTAGATACTGCAATTAAAAGAAGTAATAAAATATTCCATGCAAATTTATTTCAATCTTTGGGTTTCGGGCACTCTTCAGATGGAGGCAGACTAAAAAATTAGGTAAGTTTATGTTTGGTGGGAAGCTATAAAGAAGAACATGTTGAATCTATGGCTGCTACAGATGGGCAGCTTATTGGACCTCTTCATTTTATACAAGAGCTAGAGAAAAACACCAAGCATCAAATCAAAAAGGCTAAGTATATGCTGCTTTAAGAATACTATAAAAGTTATAGTAGCATGTGCTTGCCATCCCAGCCTCCCAAGATTTACCATTGCTCATAATATTAGTTAAAGTGTCAGTGTTCTCTTTCCTTTTCTGTTTTTCTAGCTCTCTATTTACATATGCAGGTACTCTGTTGCAGGGCAATGGGAGGGTTCAGGCACAAGCCAAGAGTCAGCCTCCTTTTTTGTAGGTCCTTTTTTCCTAACAAGTGAATTGGCTGTGGTTGTTGTGATTGCAGCATGTGGTTTAGCAGGCGAGATGGGTATTTAGGGTGTTGCTCTTTTGTTTCTTTTTTTCTTTGGAGGTTTTTGTTTTGGAATACTTTTTAGATAGATATTATTCATCAATAGATACTATTAAGCTAGGGTCTCTTTTATTTCCTGCTTGATGTGTCATTACAAAAAGAGTCAGTCCTCTAGAGCATGGAAAAAAAAAGTGTATTTTCTCTTCTTGGGGTTTGAGAGACAAGGATAAAAGAAGCAACAACTTGGCTGAGATAGTACCAAATAAAGATGAATTAAACAAGAGGAGTGAAAATTGAATTTTATCAAAGCTGCCATTTCTGGCAAGTGTTTACTGCATCAGTTTACCATGAAATATTTAATAATTCTGCTTCCTTTCAGACTGCAGTTTTTATTTCACCTCTCAAATAAGGGGCAAGTCCTGGACAGGAGGTCATTAATTTTCCCCTTCAGTTACCACCTCCTTAGAGCCACTAGAGTTAATAGGGCTGCATATTAATCAGGGCCTTGAGTCCTCTTTGTAGGAGAAAGACAGGAAGGAGGGGGTCTCTGAATTTATGCCATTAACTTTAGGTGACAAATAAAGGCTGTTCTTCCTGCTGGGCTGTCACTTAGGATGCCTGGTTACAGCTGCACAGCTGATATGTTGTATTTTTATGTGGTGGTAAAGATGAAAAAGGGTTAAGGCAGGATCTGCTGTGCACAGTGCAGAGCTGAACACAAGGAATATCTTCCTTGCCTGGAACCAGTCTGAAAATGTCATTTATCCACATTTTGCAATAAACTGCTCTCATGCAGGCATCTCAGAAGTATAACCAGAAGCACCCCTGTGCTTGAAACAAAGGGTGTTTTTCAAGTGCAGATAATTAAGGCTTCCAAATCCCTATAACAGTCACAGAGATTCACCTGCTCTCCTCCAGTGGTCAGGGTACCCTTTAGAACTAAAGGATAAAACTAAACTGTGCCCCAGAGGGTTGGGACAGGACTGTGACAGTCCTTGGGGATATTCCTGAGAGGCTGTTGTCATCGCTTCCCCTGCCACCATGCACCGGTCCTATGGGGCTGTGTGGAGTGAGCAGGAGTGCAGCAACCGTTCCTCCTTGGTTTTGCCCTTTTGAATTTAACTGAGTAACCCACTGTCCTGATAACGACACATGTGCAAGGAGAATCCACAGGTGAGGGCAAGGTTTGTGAAATTGTGCCTGCAGACAGCTGACTGCTACCTCCTCCCACTTCCCTTGCTTCAGAGTTCCAAATGTTAAACTTCCTATTGAAGTGGGGGCCTTGATTTCTCACGTCAAAGGGTCTCATGTTTTTTCTAGAAGTGGAGAAAATGAAAGCAACTGCATGTACCTGAGCGGCGGAATATGCAGCTTCCTCCACCATTACTTAAAGAAGGAAGACAATAATGACCAAAAATAAGGCTACTGGTGTAGATAGTCACAACACAGTCATACTGATTGAAAAAAATTAATGATATTTTTCATTTTAAGCACATGAATAGTGCCACCCACTTCAGTCCCAGATGTAGTCACTGGTGCTACTTGTGCTAAGGTTAGGTAAAACTTTACTGGGGCTACTCTTACAGGAGATAGGAACTCCTGTATGATACGAATTAGAAAAAAAAAAGAAACATTCACAGTGTCTTTACTCAAGTGCAAGACAAAATCCTTTTACATTACTAATTTATTTACACTTAATTATTTTTCCTCAATAGTTGCCTGAAGGGGAAGTTAGAATCCTCTCACTCTGGAAACTGAAAGACACATTGCTAAAATGTTAATAAAACTATGATTAACAGTGCTACTAACAACAACATAATCATAAGAATATTTCCCTATTTTCTATTTTGCAAATTCCCAGAAATTTCTAAGGTTTTAATTTTTTAGTGAAGACATAATTTTCAAATCATTTTTGTTCAGAGTTAGGTACATCTAATTTTTTTCTGCTCCCTAAAATGGAAAGGAAAGGAATGGCAGCTTTCAGAGATGTTGTGGGATAGAAAAGATCTGATCTTCATTTTCTTTATTAGCTTTTTCATGATTAGATGGCATATTTTGACTGAACTGGAATGTGGCAACTTTCCTTTGTGCTGTGAAATCGTATTAAACGGGTTTCGTTGTGATTGTTACATAGAATAAGTCTATATTTTCCTAATGATTTATTTTCCTGTGATACACTTCAACTAGAAAAAGCATATTTCGTATCAACAGAGGTGGAGGTTGTATTGCTTGAAAAATCCTGTATTGTTCCTGGATTCTCATGAGGATTTATCTAGTGCATTTTCATCCACATGCATTTGATTTGCTCTAGTGTAACTAGGCAAGCCTATAGCTTTAAAACATTGGTGGTTCCTAATTCCAAGCTCCCTAAGGTAACTTGAAATCCAGTTGACTTAAAGGATGAAGCAAGAGCTATTTATTTAAGTACAATGAAACTGCTTTCATTTGTGTGTTAGTTTACACTTTGTGTTAGAGACCGTTTAAAATATATTTAGCTGGAGTGCTCTTTCAATAGAGTTCACACTTGTAATTGCAGGAATCAATCTTTTATTCCACCTAAAAACTGATCCCCATTTGTTTTTATCTCTACTCTTGGTTTCTCTCCCAGGAATTTTCAACAATTTTTTTTTTTTTTATAGAGACAATGAGATGAGGTTCAGAGTAGCATTGTCTCTTTCTCATCCCTGGATGATAAATTCAGGCAAGCACAGGTTGCTAACCTGTTAATAATACCTCCTGTTATTGTTGCAAAGATAGGCTGGTAGATGAAAAGGAGAAAATACTGATAATTCTCCAGGGTTTGCAAATGGTGAGAGTGGAGCCAAAACTGAGACTGCCACTTGTCATGCTGACTGTTTCCATATGCTCTCCCATTTCTCTGCTTTTATCCAGTTGTTGTCTCCTGGCTTACTCTGCAAGATTTTTTGTGACAGAAATATTTTTACTGTTAAAATGGGAAGGGTCTGGTTCTGTGAGTGGGAGCCTAGGCACTGCTTCAGTTCAAATGTATAGCAATAATGAATGGAGTACAAAGCTTTGATTATTATTTTTTAGCCTCAAAACAATGGACAATGTGGGTATTAGTGATTCTAATTCAATCATTTCAATATTTAAGCAGTTCAAAATCTGTTTTTATTGAATGGTTTTAGTTTTGCTCAGATATATTTTCCCAATTAAAGAGAAGGTCTCCTGCTGTTGGTAAAGCTTTGAAGCTTTTTTATAGTTAGTTAAATCTGTTAACTCTTTTTGAAGTGATTTCACATTATTAAGTCTGTGAGTGGCCATAATATATCAGGACAACAGCTAATTCTGTTGTACATTAGAAAAGACGGTGTCTTTGATTTATCTATATATTTTTTTTTTTTTTTTGTTGCCTATCTCCTTTTGTTGGAAGTCCTTGATGAGCAGAAAGTCAGTACTTTTTGCTGCTGGAGAGTGATCAACCAGCAGTATTATTTGAATCGCACCATATTTACTTCCAGGTGGGTCTAGCACAGATTTCAGAGCTTGGAACGATTGGGTTTCAAATGAACATTTTTCCCATGGTCTCCCAGAATTCCCTGACATCAACTCTGCCACAAAATTCCCTTTCCACTCCTTGTCTAATGTTTTAATTTTGCTGAGACAGACTGGTATGTTAACTGCAAGATGCAGCCCAACCTAACAGACATAAGACCGTCAGGACCAGTTGTCGAGTATCTGTAAGTAAAGATTAGCTGAGTTTCTAGAAACATAAGTGGCCAGTAACTGGGATCCTAATGGGAACTATGTCTGGGTAGTCAGATTTGCAGTTCTGAGACCTAATAAAACTAGCTGAATTACCACCCACAATTGATATAAGGGAAGTGGAAATAGGTGTGAGAGAAGTTGGAAACAGACATTCATGAGAAGTTCACAATGGAAAAGTACTTAATCAATGAGGAGATGAAGAAGCCCAAGTCTCTTCCTGAGACTTGTGAATCCCCTAATGCAAATGTTTCCTTGACCTGAAAACTCACTTTCTGTGGCTGGCTGACATGAAATGGAGTGAGCAGTTTTCCAGTGCAGAAGCCAGTCACTCTTTGATAGACCACAGGAGGAACCTATGATGAGATACAGAAGTGATCAGGGACTAGAAACGACATCTGGAAAACTTTAAATGATTTTTGGCTCAGTGAAAGGAAAAATTGGAACATTGTGGAGTGGGGTCAGTGAAGCCACAGAAAAGAAGGAAATGTCAGCAAAATGCTTGTAAGCTCCTGCCCCATCTTATGCTAATAAGATCTCACTTGGATTCCTTGTTCATGTTTATGGACAAAAATGAGGAAAATTGACCTGACTACAGTGAAAAAAACCCCAATACTTAGGAAGAGGAAGTTCTTCCAAAAACTAGGATGCTGCCTCCTATGACAGCAAGGAAAGTTGACGCAAGGGTAAAGAAGGGGGTGCTAGTCAGGGTAATGGAAGTGATGTAACTTCTCCTCTGGGTATGGGTACAAGGCAGTACCAATGACATGGTTACAGCCCCCTTAGTCCTCTCTTCCCCATGAATCTACATCCAAAAAGGTTAATAACTTCTTGTCTTTAGTTTATAATGGTGAGAGAAAAAGGGTAAGAGGATGAGGGAATGGCACTTTAGTAGTTGACTAGTGTCTGGTTTTCAATCCTACCATTCAACAATGAGTGTTTCACTGAGGAGCCACCAGGAAAAAGCCAGAGGGAGAGAGCAAAAGAGGAGAGGAAGAGAAATGGGGAAAGAAGAGAAATCAGAGAGGAGGTGGAGGAGAACAGCAAGTGGGAGCAAGTTAGAGAGGAGTGGTCAGAGCAACTATCCCAGTGTCTGCCCCAACAGCAATGGGTTTGGGACAAAAATAACGGTTGCAACAAGAGCACAGTATTCTCTAATGGCTTGATCTGTTACAGAAAAGGTTTCAAGAACAGCCTTTCAGCTATGGCTGTATGAATGCCTAAAAGAAATAATTTAACTATACAGATCCACAGAATATATAAATCCCAATCCAACAAAACACTTGCCCATATGTTTAGTTCTAATGACATAAGCATTCCCAGATGCTGTGACTAATGATATTCTAGGTGTCTGAGTTACCAAAAAAATGTGGGAAATGGTTTGAGGTTCATCAATAATATTTGTGTCATAAATGCATAATTATTTTTTGTGATTTAAAAATATATTTGAAAGGACTTTTAAATTGTAAAATAAAGCATTTCTTTTTTATTTTGGAACAAAATGTTCAACACTTTTTCTGGTTCTTGCCCAGTTCCTTCTTTATGCTTTCCCCCCTGATTTATCTTATAGTATTTTGGTGATGCTGGTATAGGCTCATAAACAATTTCAACTTCAGTAACTTTTTCTGAAAAGACTTTAACATTTTTTAAAAAATGAGTTTAAGTTCTGGATAAATGTTTAAGAATTGGATTTAAGGCAAAAAAGAGTATTTAATGGTGTGGAATAAAGTCAACAAAGACAGATCAACAGGGACATGGCAGCTTATCTCTGGTGGATGCTAATAAAATGTGTTTGCTGCTCTGTACCATTACACAGACAGCATATGGAACAAATAATTCATAGGTATCTTATTTTAAAATGTTCTGGAGAGTTCTAAAATTTTTCAGCTTTTCAGTTCCTTCTTTTGCATTCCTGTGGCTTGTAAGGTCAGTATTTCTTACTTCAGTATTAGAAGTGCATCTTTAGAGGGCTAGGAGGGAATGAAAACTGCAGCTGAGACATTTTAAAGACCTTTAGAAACACCTATTTTATAAACATCGAATGTTTCAGTTTTAATGTCCAGGATCATGGATAATAACCTTGGGCTAGAAGTGGAGTGCCTTGTAACAACAGAAAATGAAAGTCTTTCAGTTTTAGCCTCAAGGAGTCTCATGGTTCATGAGATAACATACCCTTAAACCCTTCATAGACTTAAAGGTATTTGTGCTGAGCTTTGGGACAGTGTGATTCCTGTGATGACACTCTGTGTTTGGAAATGGGCACCATTTTTAACAGTGCATGTTCAAATCTCCTTAAAGGTTTGGATGGAACTGAGTAGTCCTGGACAGAGATGGATTAGAGGGTAGAGTGAAGGAGAGCCATGATTAATGCAGCTGCATTAAAAGATGCATGATAAATGTAATTTATCACATGGCTATCACCATCACATATGTGCTATATAATTTAATATTAAATAATAGTAGGAGGTTTGTTACCAAATGGTAGGAACACAGATGAGGGAGAGGGTGATTGAGGGGTTAGTTAGGAGTGATGTATTCATTGATAAGAGTGTAAAGGATTATAATTTTAAAGGGGCTACTGGGTAATGCAGAGTAATCAAATATTGCTTCTTGTATTAACGTGATTTATTGCTTTTTCCTGAAATTAAAGCTGCTCAAGGCATTTCATGCTTAGGAACCAATTTTTGGAAAGGACTTATCCAGTTTTAAGGAGGAAAAGTATGTAGGGATGAATAACCTTACTCTACATATTTGTTCATACTCCTGTTATGTCCCACTGTTTCACATGGGAAGTAATAACATAACAAGAGAATCAAATTATAGTACCTGAGCCTTTCCTCTACTTAAGTAATAAAATACAAGGATACAGATTTGTGCGACGCTACTGAAAATAAGTAGTACCTTTAAAGCTGTCTTTTTTGACCAGCCATTTGCCTGTCTGACATAAGAAGGCTTGTATCTAATTGTCTCTTATGCAACTAGATGCAACTATTTTGCCTTGTTAGAAGAATTATTCAGGCTCTGCTCAGTGTTCTTTTGTTCACATTGTTAGGCTTTCTAGTGAAAGTCAAGGCATATATTCCTGTTTTGATTAAGAGGTGAATGCTTTATTTAATTCAGTGTAGCCTGGTGCCATTGTGTTGGGATCTTGAAAGTGTAACAGATAATAATCTTTAGTAGCTTTATAAAAGAATGAGAAAGATGCTCTATTTCACCTTCTTTTTTATTAGGAAAACTTTCTTCTGCAGGGCAAACACCTAGGAGGGAGAATACTACAGGATTCCTGGGCAAGGTCCAGTTGCTATTGTCCTCCCTTTAGAGCAGGGCATGGAGTCACTGGCTCTCAGCCCTCTGATCTTGGAGAACATCTCACAGGGAGGTGTCTGCTAGTCCCCCTCCCTGTCACACCCTGGGGGAGCAGCTTCTGTGACAAGCAGGATGCAGAAAACTAGTGCAGCAGCACAGGGCAGAGAAGGGCTGAGAGGGGCATGGGTTTGATGAATGGGAAATGCTGTCTATACGCAGCTGCTTCAGTATCTGTTGTGAGGAGTCCAGTGTAGGAAGAGAGGTTGGTACAGTTTCATGGCAGGGTGTTTCCTCCCTCATGTGGCTTCTGTGTGGAAAACCTCAATAGAAATATGACACAGATTGGGGCATGTCTTGGAAGAAAAGGCAAAGAGCTATACAGACTCCACTCTGCAGCTTTCATAGCATGGTTTCCTTTTCTCATACAGTTAATCTCCTTTGCCCACTAGAAAGCAGATCCTAGATGCTACATCAGATGTATTCCACTGTTGTTTCAGCACTTCCAGATGATATTTTACTCTGAAATTTTTGTTGCTTTCTGAGGCATGTGCAGTTCAGTAGGATGAGATTTTTCTGAGAGGTGATCCGAGACAGCCAACATGGTTTCACCAAAAGCAGATCTTGCCTGACCAATTTGGTGGCCTTCTATGATGGAGTGACAGCATCGGTGGACAAAGGAAGTGTGACGGATGTAATTTACCTGGACTTGTGCAAAGCCTTTGACATGGTCCCTCACCACATCCTTCTCTCTAAATTGGAGAGGTATGGATTTGAACAATGGACTGTTCAATGGATAAAGAATTGGTTGGCTGGTCGCAGTCAAAGAGTTGTGGTCAGTGGCTCTACGTCTGGATGGAGGCTGGTCAC
>NW_010125821.1:3263-6914 GCF_000699245.1 Pterocles gutturalis | reverse complement strand
TATGATTCTATGATTCTATGATAAAGAAAGCTCTTTCCCAGCTTGGTCTTTTCTGGAAACACCCTTAGCCTTCTTCAGCAGCTTTCACAGGTGACCTTAGCAGAGTGCCCAGAAGATTACCACAGCTGGGTTTTTTTTGACTGAATAAGAGGATTGTGTTCCAAAGTGCTGAATCCCTTGTACGGGGAGCCTCCTCACAGGTCTCTTTCTTTCAGTAGGAGGCTGGGGATCCTGTCTGGGTTCTGGGGATGCCATTGGGGTGCTGAGTCCCATCTGTGGCAGCACTTAATACACAGGAGACAATGCCTCATCATGTTGGTAGCTTTGCTAAATAAATGCCTATCCTCACACTGGAATATAGAGTTTCTGTCTTTACAGACACATCAAAGCCTTGACTGCCAGCCAGCACAACCACAATGAGTAAAAAGCCAGATTTAGGCTTTGTATGCTTGCTTCCTAGAAATGAAAAGCTAAGAAAAACTGGGAACCAGTAGGATGGGAAGTGTCAACCCTTACGCATGAATGAGGGCAGCGTTATGCTGTGGATGTTAGTGCTTCATCACAGGGCAGTCTGGTCTGTGTAGATGGTCCTCCATTGACTATGTCTGCTAGGGTTGGTTAAAGACAAACATGGGAGCATTGTGCAGATAAAACAGCTGGTATTGTCAGACATCCCGTGCATTTTAGGATTCCTTGAGTTACCATCACAAGTACTACATTACCTCTAAAATGCATGCCCCCATACTTCCCTGCCTGCAGTGGAAGGCCAGGGCTCTACAGCAAACTTTTGTGAAGCCTTGTTAGTATTTTCCTTTTTGCAGCTTGAAGCCTGAGTTTTGGACATAGTACCTGATCCCAGTTTGGGTGGAATTGTCCCAGTAGCTGCTGCAAAGTGCTGGGTGGGGCCTGCTCTTCACACGCTACCTGTGCCCAGGACAGTAAGCTGTGCCTTATTCTCCCTTGATCTGCAGTTCTGCACCCCAAAGCCCGAAGGGAACATAGCGATGTCTGTCTCTGCACCATGACTCAGACAGAGTCATGCCACCTCAGGTATTAGCTAAATAGGTGTTACAGAATTTTTTTACTTCTCTTATTTTTGCAGTAAAAATGGGGGAGATGGCCAGATCATACTTTCCAGAGCATGTAGGACACAGTGAACCCAAGTACCTTGGTCAGACTGATGTGCCTTCAGGCTTTGTTAAGCCAGCTTGCCAGCAGTGCAGCTGGGTGGCTGAAAACAGGCAGGGCATGGAGTTGGATCTCTTTATAGTTGTCCACCTGGTTGTCTGTCAGCTATTGAAGAGACATAGCCCACAACACTCATCTCTTGAACAACATTCAGAGTCTCTCTAATGCATTTCAGAAGCTATGGGAAGTCTTCCTAAATTCACGTAATGAGGCAGATATGCAGGAGCGTTATGTTTCATCCCAGCAGGGAGAAACTGTTCTTCCCTGGGAAGCTGATGTTCTTTCCCTGTATTTTTCCCATGTGCTTGCAATAACAAAATACTTTTGGCTGAGATGGTATAATTTCCCTCCTTGAAGAGGGTGACCTAGTACTGGACAGACCAGATGCTGCAGTCTTTCTGAAGCACATCAATACCCCAAAAGGGTCTGGTAGGTTGACAAGAATAAGGATATAGACATGAGGAACACATGGGAAGATACCAGGAGGGTATTCTCTCTCTGGTCTCAGATGATCTAAAATACTCCAGATTGTCCTTGGACTCTTAAAGAATCATATCATAGAATCATAGAATGGTTTGGGGTGGAACAGACCTTAAAGATCATCTTGTTCCAACCTCCCTGCCATGGAGCGGCTTCATGATTCCATTAAAGAAAATAAAATAGATGTGTTGAAGGTGAATCCCTGCTATGCCCAGAGGAGGAGGACTAGGAGGACAGTTTCTTCTAGGTTTTTAGGAATGCCCTCCCTCCGTGAAGGAGTGATTGATATTAGAGATGTGTAACAAACCCAAAAGAATGAATGACTTTGAAGGCAACGTTTTGAAAGTCCTTGAAGAAGAGGTGATTCCCCTGATGGGCCACAGAAGGCCACTTAGCAGAGTTTTAGGGACAGAAGTTCTGGGCACTGGGATAACAGGTACTGCAGGGCCTGCCCCTGAGGAGTGGATGCAGATGTGGTGGGAGGCGAGTCCTTAAGAACGAGGATGGTGAGTGCTGGGATCAGTGCCGTGGAGCTGGCCCTCAGGAAGGGCAACCTGCTGGTACAAGGCTGCATGGTCCCTTGGCCATCAGCACCTGCATAGAGGATGGGGCTTTCCAGACTTTTGTCCCACCAAAAAGTTAACCTCAGAAGAGTGTAGTGACTCCTGTACCTTGACAGGCTGAGCACTGGAGATGGCAACCATGCTTTGGTTCATGTTTTTTCTTATTTTTGCCTCTGTTTCAAGTAACTGGCATCACAACTGTTGTAGATGAAAGGGGCCACTGAAAAGGTGTTGCTGGGAGCTTAGGATCCAGGAGGGTGCTAATGAAGGGAAGCAGCCCAGAAGACCATGTTTTGACTGTGACATGCTCCATACAAAAGGTGCTTGTGTTAATAGCTCAGGGAAGAACAATATTGGCTGAGTTTGTTTAACTCTCTGAATATCATTTAGATAAAGACACTCATAGCAGTATCTGTCTGCTAAGAGTGAAAGCATGACAAAAGCTGATTGAGCTGAAATCCCAGATTTAGCTTGCAAGATATTACCGCTACTCCAGTACCAGTGAGGTGAGTACCATGAACTACCCTGATGGAACTTTAGTCAGATAAAATGTATGGTGGCCAGTGGACAAGCCATGCTTAATTAACAAAAACATAATATTTAAGTAATGCATGGTCAATGCCTAGGGGGAAAAAAAAAATTAGGGTTCTATCTAATCAAGGGATGGAAAATGCAGAGACAAGAATACTGGAGGCCCAGAAAAGATCTGATTATGTGCACACAGGATGCATATGTGATGGTGGCAGTGTTTGTGTTGGCAGTCATGTCAGAGGGACTTGGCATTACCCTGTTATCCAGCCTTAATTCCATGAAAGGAGAAGTACAAAAAGCAAGGATTCTCTTTGGGGGGGGGGGGGGGGGGGAGGGGTGGAAACAGCTGTTTGAATCCAAGTTAGTCTGATAATCCCATTTAAACAAATAATGTATGTTGAAACACTGGATTTCTGAGATAAGCAAATCCGTCACAGGTCCTTGGGGAGATACGCACGCAATTTCTGGCACCACAACTTGCCAGGAAATTGAACACAAGTCTGGATTCAGCCCATGGAGGAGGATTTAAATCAGCCTTTGGAGGTGTATGTCTGTCTGTGATGACTACATTAGCTGGCATGAGCCTAGGTCTTTGGGCTATGCTGTTGACCACAAACACTCTCTATGACTTCACTGTGCAAGAGCTTTGGTACCCAACCTCTCTGCACTGCCATCCCATCCAAAGACATGTCCCTCACCCACAATTTTCTGACGAGGCAATTTATCGAGTAGCCCTTCCTGGGCACACACCTTGTATTCACCCCTGCAGCAGGGCCTGACCCTCCCCAGGCATCGGTGCCCTGCTACCACACCAGAAATAACAGCAACAGCAGCCTGGCCAAAGCTCGCAAAACACAGCCGTTCCTACAAACTTTTGCTCTCCAGAGCC
>NW_010125821.1:1922-3232 GCF_000699245.1 Pterocles gutturalis | reverse complement strand
ATTTCCCCGCCCCCTATGGCTCCCGCCGCCCGCCTGCGTCACCGGCCGCAGGTGTGACGTCACCACCATGGCGTCATGCCGCCGGGACAGAGGCGACCCTGGTGCTATGGTGACACCTGCTGGGCCGGCGGGGACCGGCGCCGCACGTCCCCACCGCCCCGCGGGCTCCCGTCCCAGCACATGGACCTGTGAGGACAGGGCCTCGCTGGCTGCGTGCCACCAGGAGGGGGGTGACAGCGCACCCCTGCTGTGGGATGGGGGTGAGGCTCAGGGGAAAGCTGTGTCTTCTGCCCAGGAGTTTTAACGAGTGTGTCCTCTTCCTTCTTGTTTTCATGTCGCTTAGAAAGGAAACTGGAAGACAAAGAACTGTTAGGAGGAGTCTTTGGAGCTGATGGATCTGGGTCTTCTTCACACTTCCAGTGGGATTGCGAGGAAGATCTTTGGCTTGCTTTCTCCACCTGTGTCTCATTCATCCATGGAATGTGGAGAGTAATGCTACTCACTCAAGTTACCCATGGGGCTCTTGTATGGTTTCATTCATTAATGTCTGAAGTAATTTAAGATCCTGAGGGTATGGAAATGCAAAGTATTTGTGTGTTTATCGAAGAGAGCTGGTGACGTGATTTTAGCATATCTGTGCTAAAACTACATATGTCACCCAAAATGAGCATTACCAGAGCTTTCACATCCCACCAAGTCACAACGTAAACTGTATCACATAAGCACCTAAATCCAGTTCTGGACGTGACTTCACAGGGAGGAACAGAACAGGAAAGACAGTGACTTTTCTTGCTGAGGACAGGCTCCCTGCAAGATCTCGGTCTGATGTGCCCGTGACAAAGCTGCCCACCACATTTGAGCCTAGGCACTGCCAGAGCTGAGCAGACAGCTCAGGTTAAGGAGCTCAGACGTGGACCTGGGGTCTCCAACAACATTCCAGCTTGCCTCTGCCAGGGGTTACAGCTGGGGGTGACCAGCCCAACTCACTTATCCAGGGGCACAGACCAGTGAGACTGCTGACATCTTAAGGCCGCTAACATATAGGTCTCTCTCACATACAAGGTCAGCCTGAAATCAGCACTGATGATGCTCTGGGGCCCCCAACATAAGGAGGAAATAGACCTGTTGGAGCTGGCCCAGAGAAGGGCCACAAAGATGATCAGAGGGCTGGAGCACCTTCCATACAAGCACAAATTGAGAGAATTGGGGTTGTTCAACCTGGAGAAGAGAAGGCTCTGAGGAGACCTTATAGCAGCCTTCCAGTACTTAAAGGGGGCTACAGAAGAGATGGGGAGGCACTCTCTATCAGG
>NW_010125821.1:0-1684 GCF_000699245.1 Pterocles gutturalis | reverse complement strand
TAAGGTCCCTTCCAACCCAAACCATTCTATGATTCTATGATTCTATGATTCTATGATTCTATAAACGTGAGTTGCTTGACAGGATGGCTGCTGGGACTGCTTCAGGCCTTCTGGCTGCTGTAGTCTCCCAGCAACATGAATCATCCCGACTCTGTTTTAATTTCCATTTTTTTCATCTTCCTGACTCAATTTTCTGCAAAATGTTTCCCTACCTTATATGCACACCCAGGAGCATGAGCACTGCCCGGGGCTTTTATCAAATATTTCCATCAGCCCTGCACTCTCCCTTCTCTCAGCTGTGCATTGGCTAGATTTGAGGAACTTTCTTTCTTTCTTTCTTTCTCCTGCTGCTGCATCAGATAACCATCCCAACCATGAAGGGCTGCATGAGTGATATCAGAAATACTGAGCCTGCCATGTGTGATGCTGGACATCAACTTGAATGCATTAAAACCCTCCCCTTCCCCCAGCCTAGCCTTCTCCCTCTGCTTTTGTGGAGCCACCTTCTCTCCAGAGCTTCTCAGGTAAAAATCTTTGAAAACTCTTAAATGAAAGCTACTGCCACTCCAGTTACTAGACACAATGGTAGATCTGTGACAGAATATTATCTTCCAGAATATCACCGTGGAGGATGGTAAAACTCTGCACCCTCCCAGCACCAGCAGATCTGATGGGGAGCCGATGAGCTGGCTTCTATCCAAGCTCATAACATGATAGATATGCCTAACACAGGAAAGCAGAGTACGGGACAAAGTTATAATTAAATTCAGATGTAAAGATCCTAGTCAAGATATTAGCAAACGGGATACAGCAAATATTATCAAGTTCAGTAAAAGAAACCAAATGGTTATGAAACATAAATACTTTTCCAGTAACATGAGAAGGGGATCCAGTTATACTGGATTAAAAAAAAAGAGAAAGAAAAGCATACCAGTAGAACTGCATGCTGACTTATGGGAAATTATATGTAAAAAAAGGAGAAGTCACAGTTTCTTGAGGACAATATGAAGTTGAATGGTATGCAGTCAGCAATATTAATTCGTTTCAACACTAGGCTTTTCTGGAGCAAATTGAATGTTTTAAGAAACCTCTAGTTTTAAGTTGAAAGATTATGAATTTAAAAAGTTAGACCTCCATTAATAAGTTTTAAATACACCTAGAATAATATCAAAAACTTGAAAAAGCCTCCTTGGACTAAAAAGTTTTCCAGAAAATCTGTATGGGTGGGTAGAAGCATGAACTGACCCACTGGAGCTGGTGGTGGCACTGCCCTCCCTGCCTCCCTGTCCTCAGACACTCTGGCCATCAGAGAGGGAATGTATTTGCCGAGTTGCAGGTGGTCTTGGCCCTTCACTGGTTAGGAAGAAACCCCAAATGCCATTTCTACTGAGGGTAAGACAACTTATTTCCAACAGGGAGAGCTGGAACTCACTGGGAGCCTCAGTGCAAGGGACTGCTGCGAGGTGTGGCTCTCAGACACTCTCTTAGTGGGTTTAAGCTGAAGAAAAGCCTGCTGTAAAGTTTGTTTTCTCCCAGAAAAAAAGAAAGAGAGAGATGAAAGCAGAGAATGTGGTTGTTTCCCTCTAGAAAGATATCTGCCATTTGGCTTGGTTTGGTTGGAGTGGGTGTAGCTTGCTGATATGTTCAGCCAAGGACTGGTGGATAAGGGAAAGGCAACTGACAT
>NW_010125820.1:0-5629 GCF_000699245.1 Pterocles gutturalis | reverse complement strand
GGTCTGTTAAGAGAAAATGCAACTGCAGGCTTCCATAGCCTGCAGCCTCATTTTTTTCTCTGCTCTCACAATTCATTACTTAAATCCTTGGCAGCTTGGCCAAAGGTAGGACAGCTGTTTTCCCGCACTAAATATAAGAAATCTTTGCTATTGTTTCTCATTAAAGTTTACAGTTTAGGAAAACTAATAATAGATTGAGGAAAGCATTAAGGCTTTGAGCAACCTGGTCTAGTGGGACGTGTCCCTGCCCCTTAGCAGGGGGGTTGGAACTAGATGATCTCTAAGGTCCTTTCCAGCCCAAACCATTCTGTGATTCTGTGTCACTAGGACGGCTTAGATAACCAAGTGTTCTTTCAGAAAACACAATTTCATTTAAAAAATCAAAGAAGTTATTTTACCTCAGGAATACGCAGCTACAAATAGGAAAAGGTGCATGAAGGAGACCATTTCCAGTAATGAAACAACTGTAGCTGGGTGCAATTCCATAAAGTAAAAATTTCAGATGAATTAATGTAATTCTCCCAAAGGAAGTGAGAGGATAAGGTAAAATTAGACACTAATAATGGGAACTTTTTTATTTTGTTGTGCTTCTTACTTTAAAGTTTTTGCAAAAATTCCACATTTACTAAGACCAAGTGGTTTGTAAGGTGCTCTTCTTCTTGTCACTTGTCTCCACAAATGCTGCTGAACTAGTTGCTTTTGTTTAATTTGAGAAACCTTAGTCAACACAAAAGGTACTGAAAAGGTGACATGGAAAGGATTTTCCTTTCATTTGCAACAGCTAAGTAATCACAGCAGTATCCTTCCTATCTTTCCACCCCAATGTCTCTTTGCAGTGTTACTCAAGCAAATTCTGTACCTAACCATATCTAAGGGTAAAAATGAGACTGGATTTCTGTGTGCAGTTGATTTTGCTTTTTCACCAAACTGGAAACATAGTGAGAGCCATTTGTGACATGTACACAATGGGATGGGTGAACAATTGGCTGAAGGGTTGGACTCAAAGCATTGTAGTGAATGGAGTAGCATCTGGCTGATGGCCAGTCACTAGTGGTGCTCTCCAGGGCTAGTTCTCTTAAATGTTTTTATCAATGACCTGGACGCAGGAGTTGAGTGCACACTAAGCAAATTTTCCAGTCATACTAAGTTCAGAGGAGCCATCGATTGAGAAACCTTACAGAGAGATCTTTATCAAAAAGATAAAGACTGCTGGGCAGTCACCAACCGTATGAAATTTAATGAGGATAATGCCAGATTCTGCACCTGGGACAGTGTAATCCTGGATGTATGTATAGATCGGCAGACAAGAGGCTGGAGTGCAGGCCTGCAGAACGGGATCTGGGGGGTTTGGTTAGATGGTAGATGCAGTAAGAGTCAACAACGTGCCTTGGTGGCCAAAAGGGCCAACCGTATCCAGGGGTGCATTAGGTACAGTATATCGAACTGGTCTAAGTGATTGTCCCACTGTACTTAGCATTGGTGTGGCCTCACCTCAAGTACTGTGTGCATTTTTGGGCTCCACAATGCAAGAATATATGAATATTAGAATGTGTCTGAAGGAGGGAAACAAAGATGGTGAAAGGACTAGAGGGCATGACTTATGAGGAGCGGCTGAGGATACTGGCTTTATTCAGCCTAGAGAAGAGGAGACTGAGAGGTGACCTTGTTGCTGTCTACAAATTCCTCAGGAAGGGGAGCAGGAAGGAAGGTGCTTATCTCTTCTGTCTGGTGTCCAGTGATAGGACGTGAGGCTTAAAGCTCTGTCAGGGGAAGTTCAGATTGGATATTAGGAAGAAGTTCTTCTCCGAGAGGGTGGTCAAGCACTGGAACAACCTCCCCAGGCAAGTGGTCATGGCCCCAAGCCTGTCGGTGTTCAAGAAGTGTTTGGCCAATGCTCTTAGATATATGGCTTAACTTTTAGGTTGTCCTGTGTGGAGTCAAGAGTTGGACTCAGTGATCCTCATGGGTTACCTCCAACTCAGGATATTCTATGATTCTATGATTTTTTTATTATTATTTTTATTGTATGGCCCATACAACCACAAATAGTTGTCCAAATGACCACAAATAGGTATCAGTCACAATTTTTTTGTGTAGTGTCAGCTACAGAAGTGGTTTAAAAACAGGATTCCAATAAAATCATTCTGTAATAAATTTTTCTCTTATAAGTAGCTAATGCCTTGTATATGACCTTACTTCACATTCCCATGATGTCTCCTAATTGAACTGTTGTATCTGTGGAAGATTATTAGTGAAGAAATTAATGGTTGATAATAGCAAGGAAATACATGTTACTCAGTTAATAGGCTATTATCAATCACTTGTGTAGTAATTTTGTGATTTTTTTTCCCTTAAAGAATGGAAAAGGCAAACACCGAAGAAAACGAGAAATCACATTCATATCAACATATTGAACAGTGGACAAAAGAGGATGTTAAACAATGGGCAACTGAAGTTCTTAAGATTGACCAGAAATATGCAGAAATCCTTTTTAACCAAGATGTGACTGGTTTTGCTTTGACACTCATGACTAAAGCAGATTTTTGTGGAAATGGGCATACCTCATGGACCTGCTCTTCAAATATTATATTTCCTGAAACAGCATGACATTAGCATTCTAGCTAAAGGCTCAAACCAGGCTGTGGAACAAGAATGCGCGGAAGAGAAGAGGTAACACTGGTAAATAGCCTGTGTCATTGTTTGCTCTGCAGGTAAGTAAAGTTGTCAGCTGTGTTCCAAAATCACTTGTTTTGTTTTTCAGAACAGCACATCTGAATCGCTTCCAGAGATCCCAAAGCATATGCATAGTGAATGTTGTCCCACCAGAGCCTGGGTGGTGGTAAAGGTTGATAATTTTTACAGGTGATTGATTAGCACTGCTAGATGAAGACAAAATTAGGTGTTCAAGCTTTTCATAACTGTCCCTTCTGATAAAATCTGAAATATATTTTTCAGAAGAAAAATAGAAATTCCACCATGACACTTTACCACCTCGATAAAAATCCTCTTCCCGCTCTTTCAGGAGATTTCTAAATTTATCTGCATCTTCCTCTATTCCTGTGTCTTTGCATTCATTTTCATAAAGTATTTCCAATGCTGCCATGGAGTCTTCTTTCTTCTTTAGAAGAACAGTAGAATGACCAACAGAGGGCAGGAGTCTTTTAGAAGACGGTGTCAATGATTTTAATTTTATGATGGTACCATTTACCATTTGCAGGGTTAAATTAGAAACACATTTGTTTGAAAGTGCTTCCTCACTAACGCCTCTAGTGTGCAGAAGATCCATCTATCGCTGATACTTACCTGCACCAATGCAGGGGGGTTGGAACTCGATGATCTTTGAGGTCCTTTCCAACTCAAATCATTGTATGATTCTATGATTCTATATAGCCTTTCCTCTGAAATGAATGTAAGACTGCTCAAACAAATCAATTCAGTATAAAGTGCACAGTTTTTCTGAAATGTTTACCCTGAATTTTCTTTGCGGGACAGCCATATAATTTGCAGTGTGTATATTTCTATATATACATATATCATATGCATATATATATAGTATATGTACTGTGGTACACACACCACAGCTGTTCTTCCTAGTTTGAATTTAATTCGGAGTTCTAGATTATCTTTGCAATTTTTCTCACTATGCTGTCAGCTCTGAATTATTTTTCTCTTGTTTAATCTAGAACTGCTAGTGTTGGGGAACATGGTGAAAAGATACTGAGCCAAGGAGAGGAGTTTAGTTGTATTTGTATCACATTGGATCCAAATCTTTTCCAAAGGAATTTACCAACCTGGGACCAGCCCCACATGAACGTATCTATGACTAAAGATGCAAGAAAATGGAGTGATCATACCCCACATACGTGAGATGTGACATTGCTTCTGCACTACTGGACAGGAATGGAGGAATCATGCTCATGTGAGGGATTATGCCATGGAGGAGGTAGCTTGGTCTGGGAACCACACAAACTGTAGCAAAGCTGCTCAGCAAGGATTACCTTCACCTCCTGTCCCTTATTCTCCTTCTTGGCCTTTCTTCTGTGGCATCTCTGACTGTGAAATGACCAGATGCTTTCTTCCCACTCATTCTTGCAAAATCTTGGATGTGTACAAACCTCCTGCCTGAATGCTACTTGCAGCTGAGGAGAATGAAAGATGGCAAACCAAGTGTATCAAATCACTTGTACCAGGTTGCAGCCATAGAGGTGCCCTGACAGTACTAAACATGCTTGGCTGGTCAGAGATTCCTAGATCCCTGGACTCGGGGCAAAGACAACTTTAGCATCATGCCGTCCTAAATGTATTTCCAGCATAGCATCCACAGAGGACATCTCCTGGATGCTGAACATCTGAGGAGATTCCAGCCACCTCTTAGAGGCAAGGATGAAAATTACTATGTCTTCTCTGCAGTTCTGCCAGCTCCTGCTGCCTTAGTCCCATCCCTAGATATTCAAAGAGAAAAATTAGGTAGCTTTCACTCCCCTCCTTTGCCTATGCAAAGAACATGTCTATCAAAATGACATATTTCCTCTTCTCACCATACACAATCTATAAGTAATTCAGTGGCAAGAGCATGTCTTTCCTCTTTAGAGGTCATCGTGATTACAGGCTGTGGCAGTCTTGTCAGCACTTCTTTAACTTCAGCTATCCACTTTGAGATTTCACCATGTCTCTGTAACAGAGTATATGATATGACTAAAAAATATGACTCAGCACGCTTTTTATTTATATTTCTTTATAATTAATAGGAAACTCAATAGGAAAAAGTCCTCTTTTCATAGATTTGAGGTGGGCAGCCACATGCACCATACGTGTTATCTGATAAGGCCTGAACTGAAATCTCCAGTCTGTCATTTATTCCCCACGTGACATAAGGTAAGCAATTTTATGCCAATATTTCTCTCTGTAAAATGGAAAGTATTAATAAGTACTTGTGGTAAATTAGGGTGTATAGGCATGCAATAACTCAACATTTGTGTGTTAAACACGCTCCTGCTGCTTAGTCCTCCCCCTGCCTCTGTCTGGTGGAAGGAGCAGTATCGCTTACTCACGCCTCACACTTTCATTTCAAACTGAAACTGTGCGGCCCAGGGCTCTCTGCAGAACAAATTCGCTTCTGCTTATTTCTATGTTGTTAGGGTTTTTTTCTCACACAAGTGTGTACGAGACTTAGATTTAGGGCCGAAATAAACTCAAATATCTGTGAAATGAAAAAATAAGGCAGGCGGAATTTTATCACAAATGAGAGCTGGGCTTCCTGACAGGGCCAATGAGGCAAGCGATGAGGCAGTCTTGCACGGCAGGAGAAGGTTCGCATTAAAACGCAGCAACAGTGAAACCCTGAGGAGAGCCCAGTGCGGGGCAGGCCAGGAGCAGCCCCGCGGACCAGGGAAGGCTGTGGGAGGGAGGCTCTGAGGAAGAGGCCGATCCCCACCAGCAACTGACACACTTCAGCCGTGCGGGTGCCAGATGAGAGATGAACCTGTGGGCTTTTGGTATGTGCAACGACCCATGTTTCCACAAAAAAAAAAAAAAAAAAAAAAAGCCAGGGGATATTTACTTCTTAGCCACAGAAGAGATAAAGGATAAAGAAACCAGCGCGCCCGGCCCGTGTCAGCTCCGGACACAA
>NW_010125819.1:24366-40776 GCF_000699245.1 Pterocles gutturalis | reverse complement strand
CCCACCCCTGGACAGTACTCAAAATGTTGTAGTTGCTCTCTCACGTAATCTTTTTAGATTTGTTTCTTCCATGTTAAGATAAAATCTACTTAAAGAACCTTTGATAGCTTAGTTGAGCTTCCCTTGTTTTATGAGAATGAAACAGCAGAGAGGGAAAAATGTATTGGAAATATACCTAATTCTGAGAGAAGCTGATTAAAAATAGCTTGTCCACAACTGAATAAATAAGCATTGGGGTCTTGTGCCTTTTGTCTGAAGTGTGTGAAGAGAAGTGCTCAGAGGTTTCTTAGCACGTTCACAGTCAGAAATGCTAGTAGGACTGATCGCCATTTGCAATAAAATATTTACAAATTTTCTCTTGGAAGCATAAACACAGATAGGAATGAAAAAAATTGGAGGGAAAACCTGTATCAGTGGATTTGTAGGCATTTTAGTGCCAGCTATTGTATATTCCAGTCTTAAAATAAGCTTGTGGACTTGGCTATTTCAGTTTTAATTTTCTCTTTTTGGCAGGATTATGCTGACACAGAATTATTACTCTCACGGGAGAATGTGGACCAGGAGGCTCTGCTAAATTATGCCAGAGAAGCAGCTGACTTCTCCACTAATCAGCAGCTGCCATCGCTGGATTTTGCCATCAATCACTATGGGCAGCCAGATGTGGCCATGTTTGACTTCACGTGCATGTATGCATCAGAGAACGCAGCCCTGGTGCGAGAGCAGAATGGCCACCAGTTACTTGTGGCACTGGTTGGGGACAGTCTCTTAGAGGTTTGTGTTTTAAACTTCTCATGTGTAAACAGTGCATTGAAGCATAAGCACAAGCCATTGCATCTATCACTAAAGTATGTGCTGCCTATAAGAGTTATTGTAAGGAAAGATGCTGTTTATTATATAATAAAGTGGGAGGTTTGAAGAAAGGGTAGGAGTGTTGGGAAAACAGAATATTTAGGATGGTAATGATCTTGCTTAAGAAAATGTGTGTGGAGTTTTCCTTCTGAAGTTATGTCTGCTCCATCTGCTTCTTGTTGGGACAGTTAGACTCTCTACAGAACCTGCTGGAGGCCTGTTAATAACTACGATTTTGTAGTTGGTTAAAAAGTACCATCTTGAAGAGAAGCTGTTCAGGCACTCCAGGCTATGAGTTGTTGTTGGAAATAGAGAAACATTGATTTCTGGGAGCTCATGGGCAATTCACCATACATCTGGCTTCCTCTAGCCCAGTGGGAGTGGAGCTTTAAGCTAATTTCCCAGCAGATTACCTTCTGAATATATTCTTGATATTTGTTTAAAATTTTCACTAACTGATGCTTTTCCTGTCTCTGCTTTTTTTTTGTAAACTATAATATTAGCCATTTTGGCCAATGGGAACTGGAATAGCCAGGGGATTTTTGGCTGCAATGGACTCTGCTTGGATGGTACGAAGTTGGTCTCTCGGAGCTAGTCCTTTGGAAGTTCTTGCAGAGAGGTAATAGAGAAAACGTCTCATCATTCATTCTAGTTTCTTCTAGAACAAATACATAGACAGAATGAGAGATAAAAATTCTCACTGATTTTAGAGGATGCTTGTGGGTATAATTCAATTGAAGAAAAACTTTCCTAAGGAGCTGACAAACTGAAGTATATTTATAGAGGAATAAGAAATGTTGCAGCCGTTCTTGGTCTTTAGTTTCAAAAGCAGATTAGATTAAGAGTCTCTTTTTGGTGTTTACTGATATTACATGGAGAAAGTGAGCCTGGCTTACTGACACTAGCACTGCAATAGCAAAGCAGATGAAGATCTAGGTGCCTTTGAAGTGTCAGAGACAAAAATTCTTGCCATCCCCTATTATCTTGTAAATATCTTAAGAATTTCTTTTAAGGAAGCTAAGACCTGCTTTTATTTAATTTTCTCCTAAATTGGTCACTTTGTTTCAAGCCAAACAACATCTCATGTTTCTTTGGAATATTGAGTTTTTTATGGTTCTATCGTCTTTGGCTGAGTGTTGTTGTGATGACTCAAAGTGATATCTTAGAGATCAGAATTTGGGTAATTAAAAGATGGAGTAAGTAAAAGCAAGGTCTAATAGAACTTATTTTAAACTTAGGCAACTGCAGCTTCTGACCATCAGGAACTCTAGTATCAATTTAAAAATTGTATAAATGGCACAATGGATATTTAAAGTTCTATTTGTTTTAATTTTAAAAAATGGCAAAGATAATAATGTTGCAGTTGGAGCCAGACTTTCCTCACCCTTCCATTAGACATTTGCAGGCAGGAGTAAGATCTTCCCTGAGCCTTCACTTCTGCATGCTAAACAAACCTGGTTTCCTTGGCTTCTCCTCACAGGGCAAGTGCTCCGGTACCCTTGGTACTCTTGGACTCTTCCGGAGTCGCTCCAGTGTCTCATTGTCTTTCTTGTACTGGGGAACTCTTTCAGTTATGCTTAATGTATTGTTTTCTTCCCTCCTTTTGATTTCTGGAGTTGTATTACATTTCAGATTTTAATACACTTGTATTGAAACTTAGCTGTTTAGTGTCTGAAGTGGTTAGATTTCTGATCCGAATCAATGACTCTAGGTTTGACTTAGCAGTATGAGTAGTGATGCATCTTTTTAAAACAAACAAACAAACACCTACAAAACCTAAACCAACCAAAACAAAACCCAAAGCTTGTTTTTTAAATTTTATTTTCCCAAGGGAAAGCATTTATAGGCTACTGCCTCAGACCACCCCTGAGAATGTGAGTAAAAACTTCAGCCATTACAGCATTGATCCTGCCACCCGGTATCCCAATATCAACGTCAACTTTTTGCGGCCACAGCAGGTAACTGGACAAATGGTGCTTCTGAATGCTTGCAGTCTGTGTTGTTTTTCCTTATGTGAAGATATGCTAATGTTTTGGGAACAGAAAGTGACTTGATGTGGCAGTATAGCCTGGAAGCAGCAAAAAGCAGATATACCAGTCAAGAGTAGACCTTTTAACAAAATCCTGTTTAGGAATTTTTGATTTTGACAGTTTTAACCTTGCTGTAATGATACATGAAATCTCAGTGTGTGCGTGTGTGTGTGTGCAGGCGCACACGCATTTTCTTTGTAATAATCTAGTATAGCAGTCTGTCGTTGCAGTGTGGTTTCCACTGAGCATCAGTGGTCAGCTAGACTGTTAGCACTGACTAGCTGTTCTTTGTTATTCTGGGGTTCTTGGGCTAGAGATTTCTGCTGCATAGCTGTACTTACCTTCCTTTTGGTGCATTGGGATGGCTCTTCCTGTCTTGCTCTTTCTGTATGGATTTTGGGTGCATGGCATGTGGGTAATTTTTAATTTTTTTTTTGTGTCATTTTAGGTACGCCACTTGTATAATACAGGAGACTTGAAAGATATTCACCTGGAAATAGAGAACTTTGTGAACTCTAGGACACCAAAGCTGACCCGGAATGGTAGGCCTGGCTACTGCTGCATTCCTTTCAGTATTCTGGAGCTGGATCAATGCAGGACATAGAGCTTGAAGGCTCTAAAGTATTACTTAACCAGTCTCTTCTGGTTTAGAAAAAGTATCTGGCAATTGTTTGATCAATAGTCTGATTTTTCAAAATTTTCACATTTCAATTAACATGTAAATGTATTTTTGTTTCCCTAATTTCCTTTGTTTTATAATGCTGTTATATTTATTAGCATATTTGCTTATGCAAGCAACTTTTTCACCTCCTTTATTCAATAATAATGTCCTTACTTAAAGTGCAGAAGCCTCGCCTGAATTTACTCTTAACAGTAAACTCAGAATGCTTACAAACATAACAGAAGGTATTTCTTGTGCAGTCTTTCATGTTCATGCTTTCCTTTACTTAATCTCAGTTTAACTAAATGAAACTTCTCTTTGCTTGTGTTATTCTGAGAGATAGATGCCTTGTAATAAGCATTTTGATAGCTGTCTATTAGTCCTGTACCCTGAGGGGTATGTTGAACTTTTCCTTTTGCACACCTTGCCTTTGGATGTCCAGATAGTGTTTGGGGACTCTCAGAATGGCACTTTGCTGCTAAGCCTCCCTTTCACTGCTGAATGGCTATGCAGTCTTTTGATTTGTTCTTTGGCCTGCAACCACATCCCTTTAGGCTGTAATCTGTCAGATCTTGCAGTAAGGCAAGGTCAAAACAGTCAGTGCTTTTAAAGGAAAGCTTTCAAGAGAAAAGAAAAAGTTGCAGTAGTACATTTGTAGTTCTTCCATTAGAAATAGTATATCTAGGCTTTAGAGGGCATTAGTGCTACTGTATATCCTTTTGATCATATTTAATACAAGCCTTTGTGACTTGTTTTTTAATTCCTGGGGCTCTTTTACAAGGTCTAGGGTGAAAAGCCTGGCAAGTTATAACTTAGATAATTACTTTTAGCAAATTAAAAATCCTTTCTTGGATCTAAAATAGATAAGACAGTATTTAAAAAAAACAAACTGTCCTGTATTGCTCATTGTGGAAGGAGTTTGTTGTTTACATGAAGGTTTTGCTTGTTTATGCATGGTTTTTCAGTTGGTCTTAGAATTCATTAAAGAGATTTTGTACATTTCTACTTAAAAATATGATTTCTTACAGAGTCTGTAGCTCGCTCTAGTAAATTGCTCAATTGGTGCCAGAGGCAGACGGATGGATATGCTGGTGTAAATGTGACAGATCTCACAATGTCATGGAAAAGTGGCCTAGCTTTGTGTGCAATTATCCACAGATACCGTCCAGACTTAATGTGAGTAACTGACTGTTTTGAATAACTGGGAAGAGCAGAACATTAGTGATACTCGTAAATAATAGTATGGAGAGTGAGGCAATGCATTTGTGACTTATGGAGAAATGGATTGAAATGAGTTAAATTAAACTTGATAGAAGCTAATGTATGGTGATTTACCAGCAGAGTGGAAGGTCCTAATAGCTTGATGAATATGAAGATAAATGTGTTGTCATTTTCCCTTCTGGATTATTTGACAGAATTAAGCTTCAGATTGGTACTGACTGGAAAGCATTATTGACTGACAGCTCTTTTCTCTGTGAAGTTAGTTCCGGTTAAATTTGTCACGAACCAGTCTCCACACAGACACTGTCTCCTGTTTAACAGTAACTCTTTCAAAAGACTTTTAGACTGCTCTTTTTAGAAGTAGTCACCCACAGTCTAGAGTCATTGCTACTGTTTATGCACTACCATGCTGACTGGTTGAATGAGAGGTGTCCTCTTACATGATGCATTGGGTAAAACAGTGCCCAGATTCTAGAATGGGAAAACATTGACTGGAAGAAGTAACAGGAGCAAAGACTCTGCAACTTTAATTGAAATCTGAAATGGCTTCAACTTCCCAAAGAGACATGAATAAAAATAGATGCTAGAGCTGTATTTAGAGACATAATCCAATGTAAAGCATGCTGAAAAACTACTTGGTTATTGCCTTCCATGTACACTGAATTACTTCTCTATTGGTGTACTCGAGTTAAATTAACTCTGTTTAATAGCTATAGAGCTTGTGGAGATTTCAAATAGCTTTTAAAATGTTTTATATAATCTCTGAAAACTATGGCTTTTTATTTGTATAGTATTTGTATAGTTGTACAAGTTTTGGAAAAAGCCAGCAGAACTAAAATATGGATCAGTCAAGGAAAAAGGGGACAAAGGTGAAGACTTAATTTAGTTCCAAGCACACAAAAGATTTTACGTAGAGGAAAACAATACAGTCTTCCAGCAAATGAGGAAGTGAAGATATTTTTGGAGGATAATAAAGCTTTTAATAAGAAAAATCTAGGTTTGGAGAAGGAGCAAAAAATGAAAAAAACCCCAAACATCTGAGCCAAAGTTCACCATTAAGTAGCATCAACTCTGCAATACAAAAAGTCTGTTGGCAAATAAATTTTAGAGATTTATGGAAAAAAAAAAAGGAGATGTATCCCTGAGATTTTTCAGAAGACTAGTTTCTACTTCATTCAGTGCATGCTGTCTTTCTGCCCTTTTCAGAGACTTTGATTCTTTGGACGAGCACAATGTGGAGAAGAATAACCAGATGGCCTTTGACATTGCTGAAAAAGAGTTTGGAATATCTCCCATTATGACTGGAAAGGAAATGGCATCTGTCGGAGAGCCAGATAAACTGTCGATGGTGATGTACCTCACACAGTTCTATGAGATGTTCAAAGACACCATCCCCTCTAGCGGTAAGGAGTTTGGGGCAGGTCTTTCAGATTTAAAGACAGCTTCAGAATGAACGTGTGTGCTTCAGTTATCTTCATGCTTCATAAACTCATAATAGTCACTCACTAACTTTACATTACAAAAGTGGTGCTGATAAAGACCATGTTAGCAGCATCAGCAGCAAAAAGTGAGTTAATACAAAATAACATTCTCAAAATAATGTCCTCAAAAGTTCTAAACTCACTTCAGCACTAGTAGATAACTTTTCTGCTTTCTTGCTTCTATTAGGGGTTCATTAATCTTGGCTAATGTGAGGTGCCTTGCTAGTAGTTGTTTCGTAGATAATTTCAAAACACTGGCCAAGTTTTGTATGTATTTACCACCTGTGAATGGTGAGAGTAACTTCATGAATAAAAATAGATGCTAGAGCTGTATTTGGAGACATAATCCAATGTAAAGCCAAGGCAAGGAACAATGGAAGATCTTTGATTAGAACTGAAAGACGTAATTGCCTAACACAAATCAATAGAGTTGAACTTTAAATATTAATAGTGTTGTTACAGGTGGTTATTACTGATTATCTTTATTCAAGTCTATTGTTCTGGTGGGAAAAAGAAGTGTGTTTAACAACCTTTTAAAAATATAATGTCTACCAGGTATTATTTCCAAAACTCTGAACTCTTCTTAAGAATACTGATGATCGTGATGCTCTTTCAATTTGCAAGTAAATAGGGTAAACAAAACCAGTATTTATTCTGGGTGGTTATAAACCCTGAAAGAAGAATTGATTCTGGCAAACTGAAAAAGCAGAGCAGCTGAGAAAGGTATTCATTCTGCACAGTACAATAATTTTGTATGGAGAACTTAAGAAAAGGAGTGTTATGTTAAAAAGAAATCGGTGAGTCCTTCAGTTGTGTATTTAACAATAGCACCACAGAAATAACTTCTTGGCATTCCCTTGTCCTACCTGTTTTTGCTTACAGATAGTCTGGACCTGAATGCAGAAGAAAAAGCTGCCCTAATTGCCAGTACCAAATCGCCTATCTCTTTTCTCAGTAAACTGGGACAAAGCATCTCTCGGAAACGCACTCCGAAGGTAACCATACCACAGTTGTGATAACACTTGCGTCTCTTAGGCTGCTGTCTAAGTAGGTGGTACTAAAAGTGTGTGTGTGTATCTACTACGCACTTACAAAAGACCATGTGTTCATCAGCTCTTGGCGTGGGACAACACGTGACATTTATAACTGCAGAATTACATCTGTAATATGTACTCTCAATTAGTGATGTATTTCAGTCTTAAAATTCTAGCCTTTGGTAGTTATTTGAGGATATATTTTGTATTAGAACATAATGGGTTGCTCAGTTCCCTATTAGTTGAAAGTGTTGAATAATGTCCAATTTGAATGTAAGAATCCCCTTAAACAAATGGAGAATGAGCCCAGAGAATTAATCAGTTGTGTTGCAAAGCTTATTTGAGTGCACTGATAACATTTATCTCAGGTCAGAAAAGTATGAGAATCCTTATCTTTGGGTTTTTTCCTCCTCCTTCCATTTTCAGGACAAAAAAGAAAAGGAACTGGATGGTGCAGGAAAGAGGAGAAAAACCAGTCAATCTGAGGATGTAAGTATTACAGTGAGGAAGGTATCAGGGAGGAAAACATATGGTAGGTTCCTTGTTTCCACTTCAGTCCTTTCATTTTCTATATCCAGACAGGGTTTATATAAGAATTATTTTTTTAAAGAGAAAAATCAGTTATTCTTCAGAGGTTATGCTTTGCCGTAGCTATAGTGCAAATATTTTACTGATGCTTATGAAAGAATAATACACAACAAATGAAATCTTACATCTCCCTCATATTCTATTTTTACTGCAATTTACTTTGATTTGATGAGGACACCAAAAATAAAACTTTCATTTAGTAAAGTCATGCAGTATAGTCATAATTTTCATTCATATTTAAACTTTAGCCTTGGTAGTGCAAAAAGCATACGTTTCTAGTATGCCATATGAGGCAGTGCTTCACTTCAAATGTTCATAGCCAAATAGGTACAAGTAAGTTAAAACTTGGTACTTTGAGTTTTAGTGAAGGTTTGAAGATAGGTCTTTGCTTCGTATAAGTGGATTTGTGAGTGTGTTTCAACTGTAGTCTCTTTGGTAGGTAAGTGTATCAGTGGAGGTTGAAAAGATAAGTAAAGTTTAACAGAACTTTTGATGATATGCCAAAGGAAGTAAAATGTGAGCTTTCAACTGCAGACTAATAGATTTGTTTTCTACGGTGTTAGAAACCTGTCGCAGCAAAGGGGTCAAGAGGACAAGGTTGTCCGGTTGCATCTTGTTAAATTTTGATATTGCTAATTGTTAGGAGGACATCCCACGAAGCTACAGAGAAGAAAGGCCCACACTGGTGAGTGCCCTGACAGAGAGAAGAATTGATGCTGCCATTGGGAATCAGAACAAAGTCAAGTCTATGGCAACCCAGCTACTGGCCAAGTTTGAGGAGAATGCACCAGTGCAATCCTCAAGCTTACGAAGACAGGTAGGAGATGGATAATAAACCCCTTTATTTGGGAATTACGGAGGAAAATAATGAATAATAACATGCATTCCTTGAGATAGGATGCTAGTGGTGCTCTTCTGCTTCAAAGGCTCTCCTAGGGAAGAGTGAGGCTTACTCTAAAGAGAAAAGTTTTAAATTGGTGTAACGTCATCTTAAAATGCTGATGTTTGTCCTACTCTTTACCAATCAAATGTTTCCTCAGACACTACATATTGGCTGGAATAACTGTAATGATTTGAAGGAAATTAAAATAAAGGGAAGGTCAAAAAACATAGTAACGTCATCTTAAAATGCTGATGTTTGTCCTACTCTTTACCAATCAAATGTTTCCTCAGACACTACATATTGGCTGGAATAACTGTAATGATTTGAAGGAACAATGAAAATAAAGGGAAGGTCCAAAAACATATGTAGTTCCCCATTTTTGGATGTTTTTTCCCTTTTTTATATTTTACTTGCTAAATGAATTCTCCCCTGCTGTATTTTTTTGTTTCTTAAATGTTTGTCTGTCTTACTCTGTATCCCATTCCTTTGGCTTTCTTTGAGTTTCCTTTACTATTTTATCTTTCCTCCTTGGTCCCAATCCACTTAACCTGCATGCAGCAACTTGTCCTGCCTTATCAAGAACGTGTTCACAACCAACCATCCAGCAGACGAGAGCAGGGCCGTCTTGCTCCCATACCCCAGTGGAAACAGGTAAAGAAACTGATTATGAATACAATGCATTGCCTGCATCCAACACCAGCTATCACTGTCCTGTTTTCAAACCAGTCACTTTCTAGTACTGTGTGAGTCCATTATTTTAAATAATTTAACTTTTATTGAATAAAATCAAACCTGCTTTGGTAATGATGCATGGTTTAATGTTTCTAAAGGACTTCGTCAAAACTTCTCTGCCCTCTTATGATAGTTTCAACTTCCCAGGATTTCAGTGGATGTTTTAGCAGAAATCTTGGCTACAGATGCAACCTAGTGTAGACATTTTATTATACAGAGTATTTCTAGATTTTTCTGTTAGAAAAAAATATGAAAATATGTAGGCTGTTATCACAACCAATGAGGTTAAAGGTACCATGCCATCTATGATATTAAAGCTCTTCCTTGATATAAATAGTAAAATTGGTTATAAGTTTTGCTATTCACATGTGAAATCTTATGTGTTCTGCAGTTACAGGAGACTTCACTGTGTTTTCCTTTTCCCTGTGACAAATGTAGCTGTCCTTGTGAACTTCTCACATTAATTGAATTGAAGATTCATGTATTACTGTGAATTAAGTAAATTTTAGGTTTTCAGCCACAGAGGGGGTCAGAATAGGGATCAACAGCAGAACAATCTGCAGGTATCAAATTTTATTTTCTCTCATGTGTTTTGGCCCAGTGTCATTGCCGGTGTTTTTCTTTCAGCAGTGCACTTTCAAAAGCAAGGCCAATCTTTTCAGGCAGATAGGGATACTTATCTCACCGGCTTCCTCCACTTCCACTGTTTCCCTGTGCAAATGGCCTCCCCATGTTTTTGGGAGTGCTGAGATTCATTTATCTGGCAGCCGTAATTTGGAGAAACATCTGCTTCTTTCTGCTTGCAGTTTAATCAGAGCATAGTTTGGAGTCAAGAGGAAGAAGATTATACTAGTTTGCAAATTCGCTGTTCTGCATGTTTGTAGATTCATAGTGAACTTCATCTTTAAGGCATTCAGCACAGTTAGTGCTGTATGTCATGACTAGTGCCATGATCTAGAAGATTTATTTCCAGGAAAGAAGAGCTAAACCAGGGGAATTGTTGTCAGTAGGACTGTCAAGAGAGTCTTTAAAATGTCAACATTATGTTTAGGTTTCCTAACTCAGTGGTTTTTCTTCTACATTGTGTCTCACCAAAATCTTCTTTATAGGCTAATGAGCACTTTCAGGTGGATACACATAATCCATGATTAAGACAATTTTTTTTTTTAAGAATACTTCAACAGAAGATGGGTGGTTCTTGGGTCCAGTTTTCATGCTGTATTTTGCAGTGCTTTTCATCTGACAATTGAAATGGAGAAGAATAAAACTGGGTCTCAAGGATGCTAAATCTGCAGGATACAGTAGGATCAAAGAAACAGTTGATACGGTCCCTATTCCAGAGGTTCCTTATTATTTGCCTAGCAAAATGAAGAACATCAATTGTATTCATTCATTACCTATGGGAATATATAGAATCATTTAGTCTTAACAGATCAGCTGAGGCAGGAAGCCATCCACTGAGCCAAGCTGACAGCTTTGCCAAGCTTGGACAGAAATCCATCCTACAGGAAGCTGTTGCTGAAGTAGTGCTTCAGCTAGCTGTTGAGATTGCTAATTCTGGTTGCTTAGGCATGCAGAATCTGATATCTGTGAGACTGTATGCTACTACGGTATGGAAACGGCTTTCTACTGTGACACTGAACACTCCAGCTACAAAGCTCTTCCCTTGGCCACAGGTTACCAGCACTGGAGTTGGCATGGGGCACCCATATATGTTACTAGAGTTACTGTAAAGGATTAATATTGCTCTTGACAAGCTCTTTAGGGAGGATGTGTGTTTACTGGAAAGAGCTGTTCATGAAGCTATGGGAAAAGCTTGTCTTGCTTGGCACAGATGTCAGAGTTTATGAGCAGAAACTTCTGCCAGTGACTGTATATAAGATATATCACATAGCAAATACCTTCTCCTGAAGAGTCCTTTGAAGAGAAGCAAAGCTCTTCCTAAGGGGACAAAGTGCTGACGCGTTATTCATGGAAACTACAAGTTGTCTGATGTTCTTGCCAGTACGCAGAATGAAACTGAGGTCCTCGGGGTCTTTGGGAGAAAGAAAGTTTTGTGTCTTGTGTTTGGTAGGTTTGGTTCTGTGTCTTGGAAACCGCATGGAAGAGGGAAGTGTACTGTAAAAGCGTAAGAGTGATTGCGTTGGTAGGTTTGGTTCTGTGTCTTGGAAACTGCATGGAAGAGGGAAGTATACTGTAAAAGCGTAAGAGTGATTGCAGGGGAGATACCACACAGTTGCAAAGGATGTGGTCTGGGTTGGACCCCCAGTTTTGATGGAAAATGTATGTCTGCTTTAGGCTATTGCCTGTCAGTGTCTGTCAGATGGACTTAGCTGTACTTGATTATCAGTTTAAGTCTAGAATCTTGCTTTGCCCTGGAACTCAAAGTTACGAGGCCAGCTGTTTCACTGACTTTGCAAGGCACACTGGCTCTGTGTCTGTTGTACAGGTGGGGTAAGGGTGGCTTGCTAAGACAGGATTCCTAGAAAGAATGAAATCTTGGCAGAGTCTGCTCTGAAGGAGTTTTTACTTTAATTAGAAGACCTTTAATGCTACCTCTCTTGGAAGGGGAAAACCTTCAAAAGATCAAGCAGGTTAAAAACCTGACCAATCTGCTGACCGTGGTATTGCGTGTGGCCTGCATTTTCCTCATGAATTGGATTACATAGTTTGCTTTTTTGAGCTATACTTTGAGAATATTGATCTGTGTTATCACAATTGGGTTTGTGCTATTATAAGCACCTCAGCAGCAGCTGGTAATGCTAGCTGATGAAAGGAGCTCGTAATGCTAATAAAGATACTGTTAAGTGTATGTGCACAGTGTAATTGTAATATAATGTAAAATGTAATTTTTTATGTGATAGTCATATCTCCTAAAAATACTGGATTGTGTTTCATGGTGTGGTGGTTAATCTCCTCAAAATAATGCCTGCTTGTGTAAGAACATCTTCCATGGTGTATTCTATTGCTTTCCAACCCATTTTGTCTGCTTTTGGGAAAGACCATCTCATCAGGGGTCATGAAGCCATTGAAAAGCCGTGTGGTCTATCCAGAAGAGGAACTGACTGTTTTGGGTATGGTATGGGAGAGGAGTCTTTTAAACTGTATTTTGTCCTGGCTTTCCAGACTCTCAGCTTATGGCCTTCAGTAGTTTCCTGTTATAGTTTCATAGGTCTCCTAACAGAACAAGGTGAGATAAGCTTAACTCACCGATGTGTGCAAAGATGCTTGTAAGATGGAGATCACGTCTTTTGGTGCAAATCTTTTCTGCTTCTGGAGGTCTGATGCTTGTTGTTTTGAGACGGTCCCCTGAGGTGTCATAAAGGTGTAGCAATACAAACTCTTCTCAGTAATTCTGTTGGAACTGTGGTTTTTGAAGATACACAATGACTGAGATGACCACAGTCACCAGGAGCTGAAATCTTAACAGACGAGAACTTACTACACCAATGATTTATGCAAATATTGTTTTTCGTACTTCATTTCTTATTTAAATCCATTGATATATCCTTCCTCTTTTCTATAGCCATCTTTGTCATTGCATGCTCAGAAATGCATACTACTGTAGGACTGAATATGTACTTCATATACCTGTACAATGTTGTATTCTGAGATCTGCCAGGGAAAAATAGATAAGTTTGTGAAAATATGGAAATTTGAAATGTAACTCAGCCATGGTCAGATGAAAGTCCATGAACAGTTGTAGCGGTTGAAAATGTCATCACCCTTTCAGCTAGAAATTTGTGACTTCACTGATTCTTTTGAAACAGCATATAAATGTTCCTCATCCAGTTCAGTGCAAAGTCATGTGCTTTAGTTTAAGCTTCTCGTAGCATCTGTTTGAATTAAAAGTTGTTTTTGTTTTTTTTTTTTTCCTGAAAGGGAAGAAAACACCCAAACAGATGTTAGTGCCATCTCAGCTGTAAGGGCAGTAAGGAACATCTGTAATATATTTAAGCAGTGTCCCATTTCTTTTTGGAGGCTGTCTAACAGTGGCTTTTGATACACGGCATATTTTTTTTGTAGTGCAACAATTTCCAGATATGTTCTGGTGAAAACTCAAAAGAAAAGGAAAAAATCAGACAGGTGATACATTGTTAATCAAGAAGTGGTAGAGAAAAAACTGTACATGGTAAGGAGGTACAGAACTAGAAAGGCATGTTTTCTGACATATTGAAATGAGGACGTGTATGTACATTGTGTAATATTCAGATTGTTAGATATCGCTACATTTTAACTACAAAACAGCTGTATTTATGTTCTAGTAAAATAGCAGAATACAGTTTAACTGAGGTAGTTTACTGTCTGTAAGTTAAAGAGGAGGGATCTGAAACTGAGAACAGAACGCGGTGACTTGAGTTCTTTGCTAATGAACTATAAGCAAGGCTAATTACGTCAACAGAAAGGATATATTTAAATGTTGCAAGCCACAGCAATAAGTAATTTTTCATGAAGCAAAGAGAGCAGTCCAGATGTGCCATGGAGAGTTCCAGGTTGTACCTTTCACTGATTGTAATACCTCAAGTCAGAAACTCAACTGATGATTGATATAAGTACATGTTGGCTGCCCCTAGAAGTATCTGTCAAATGGACATGTGATCATGTGGCTATGGGTGAAAAACTTTGGTCTTTCAGCTTCAGACAAAATGTGGCTTTTTGTGGGTCATTTGTGAGAGGTGTGAGCTTGGGATCACAGTTTCTCAGTTCATGTGTTCTGGCCTGTCTCCCCAAAGCCAATGGTAATGTTATCTCTTTTCTACTGTTATTATTTTTTTTGCTTTTTCTGTTTTAAAAAAAGATGAGAAGTAAGGAACGTTCTCGGACCTGCCCCAAAAAAGTGATCATGCTCTCTTCTTCCACTCCACCTCCCTCTCCACCGTATCCCAGGCAGCAGGTGATTCCCTCTGCATGCTCTGTCCCTCTCTCTTCATTACTGCTTGTACAAGTGACTAGATCCGTTATTGGATATCCCATTTACAAATACATTTCCAATTTTATTTTTTCAGAAAGTGATAGGGCTTCTTCAGCCTCTTAGATTAGAAACACAAGTTGGCGTTAGCTCACTAGAAGTGATCACTATCTGATGCACTGGAGACTCTGAGATTTTACTGTAAGGTAATTTGTAATTACAGTAGCCTGTTGCAGTTTTGAGTTGCAGCAAAATAGAAATCAAGTGTTTGGAGTAGTGCAGGGAAAGAAAATGCAACTTCTCTTCATCTCCACTCTTCGTTTAAACAAGTGTGAATGAAAACCTGCCCTTGTATTCATGAAACTCTTTCAGGATTACTTGTATGAAGTGCCTTTTTAGAGTGTTGCGGTGGCCTGCACATGTCCAGTGTTGTCTTTCTGTTTTCCCCATACCCAAGGCTTTGTCTCACAGAGTTTGTGTTCAGTCTGTTTGAGTTTGAATTTGGAGCAGTGAGAGCTGTTCTGAACAGAGTGTATAAATATGCATCCAGATGTTTGTGCACGTGTTTGTTGTCCTTCTAGTTAAATATTACCTGAAATACTTTAATATTTATATTGTGTCATACCATAGTCATTGTTCTTCTTTGAGTTGTATCTTTTTTAAAAATTTTGTTTCATTTTCCTATGGCAGTAATAAATTCCACTCCTTCCTGATCAATCCTAAACTAACCTGGAGGTGATAAAAAGGCAGCTGCAGTTCCATAGACCTCCCGTAACTTTAAATAGGAATTGTACAAATAAATTTCCCCATAGGTGGGAAGCATTTATTTGCCGAGCACTTGTATGCGTATAAACTCTATAAAGGAATGTTACCTTTTATCAGAGAAGACACGACTTATTTTCTTGGGCATAAAGTTTGACTTGTCTTATTGCTGCAACTTCTCAGAGTGCTGTTACCTGTTACATTTAATCTAGTCTAATTATTGTCAGCCTCTGTGGAACACACATTTCCTGCTGGCTGTCTGGTGTCTGCATCTGCAAGATAGGTCAGGCCTGCTTACTGGTCTGGTTTAAGACTGTCTTAACAAAAAAGTGTTTAGTTTTCTGTCACAGTGTGGACAGCATGGTGCAAGAAAGGATGCAGGAATGGACATCTAGGTAGAATGAGTGGGGAAAGCCATTTTCATTAGCAAAACCCAAATTTAAACTGAATTGAGTGTAATATCACCAGACAATGTGATAGCTAGCAGCTGCCTTCCTCTTGTCAACATCCTTAGAAAATTTTGACAGATACATTTCATGAGAGAAGAAAGGTTTTCCCCAATCTTACAGACAGAGAAACGGAGGTAGTTAAATTCTGAGTTTTACTACTTAATCTATGGCATGGGATTAATTTTCCATATAGAGAAATTGGCTTTTAGTCACTAAGGACCTCTTAGCTCTGTATTTTCCCTCCCTAGCTTCTCCAAGTGTTTGTCCTGTGTCTTTTTGGTTGCTTCGTTCAGTCATGAGAACCAACTACTGATGGATCCAAGTGTACTTTGACCATTTTCTACATTGTGTCCAGTAGGAAATTTTTTGCATGTCTTCTTACTCAGACAAATAATAATTTTAAAAAAATATTTTGGCTTCCTCCTTTTAACTCTGAGGAATTTTTACCCCCTGTGCTACAGAACTGATCTGTTAGACTCAGTTGAGACCAGTCTGCTTTTGGAGACATTCTTTTTTCCCTAGGAATGATTTCTTTTCCTGAAATTGTCTTGGCCCAGGCCTCAGAGCGAGTCAGATGGATCTATGTCCTTGTTACACTGATATCTTTTAAAACCTGTACCTCTGCGCTTCTCATGCATTCATTCTGCCACTTCTTTTAACCTTTCCCTTTCCTTCCTTTGATCTAACATCACAGTATGAGTTACACTGAGTGTCTTACCATCTTTATTGTACTAATTTCATTGGATTGTGGTACTATATGGTGGTTTACTGACCTAATACAAATTTATATGGACTATTTTTTTAAAACTTT
>NW_010125819.1:0-24335 GCF_000699245.1 Pterocles gutturalis | reverse complement strand
GGATCCAAGTTCTTATTGCCAGTTTTAGAATATTCTTCTTAATAAAATGTTCTGTTGTCTTTATGGCCTCTCTTCTGCCTGCATCGTAAGAAAAATCAGATGGAAGGGTGTTTTGATTAGGAAGCTGTTTGGTGGTTGTTATTAAGTTCATAATTTTTGCCTGCAGAGAAACAGAGAACCTGGTGCTGACTATCCCGGGGAGCAGAGTCCCAGACAGGAAAGGGTAAAGAGCATGAACAAATGGCATGGATGCTGATGACACAAGGCTGTGGTGGATGTGTGTAATACAGAGAACAAATGTACTGGGTAGTGAAACACACTTATCCTAATGCTGCTGTTAACACGCTGTAGCTGCTGAGAGTCAATTAGGAGTGATTATTTCTGTATGATACCCACATAAATGCATAACAAGCTTTCATCAGCAATATGCTTTTATTTTGCTGTAGATCTAGTGCTTAAGCTCTTCCCGTTCTTCCTTTTCTCTTACACCTCTTTATTGAAGTATGCTGTGGCTGTAGCAGAACAGGAAGAGTTATGTTTTGGGCTAATTCATGTGAATGTGGTTGCATTGTTTCCACTGCTTGCTTTCTGGATGGTTGAACAACTGGCATTCCATCCTGCCTCCTACAGGCCAAAGTAAAAGGAAAAATGATGAGGCATTATTTAGCACAGAGACTTTGAAGCCTTCTTAACAATGAAATATTCAACGGTCTATCTGAATGGCTCAGTATTACACAGAAGCATGGGAAAGGAAAAGATAGGCAGTCAGAAGAACTGGTTGATTTGAATTCATATTGACAAATTAATTGACATTCCAGTAAAGGCTTTGAATGAATTAAGTCATAAGTGGTAGTTAGCTATAAAACTTTCAGAATGTGTTCTAACAAAAGACTCTTGTGGGCTGAATGTTTTCTAACAGGCAGTAGAAAATGAGTAAGTGTGTGTCTGCAGTGACACAGAAGCCCACAGCTTTATAACAGGCCCTAGTTTTATTTAAACTGATTGAGCAGGAAGGAGTAGGTGGAACTGAAAGCAGCTGGAAGTAGAGAGTGTTATTAATGCATTTGAATGGGAAAAGTATTTCTCATAAATTAGGTGTGAATTTTCTGTTCTGCTTTGGAGGACAATTAGCAATGCATAGCAGCACCCTGGCATTCTTGACAGATCGAACCTGACACTTCTTCATGCACACGTTTGTAGTTCCTGGTCCGTTTCCTTTTGAACTCTACAAACAAATTAGCTGAAGGCTGCATGATATTTCAGGTAGTACTCCTGTCCTGTTCAACAGGCCACTAGCCAGGCCTTTTTTCCATGTCACTAAGTATACCACACAATGATCTAAGACTGATATGAAAGACCAGAATAGCAAAGGTGTCAAATATTGGGCCGGGGATGTGTTGACGTGACAGTGCCATAAGAACAAGTAGGGCAGTGAAGCTGCAGAAGTAAAACTAGCAACTTCTGTGATAGTTTGATTTTGCTGTGCTTTGTTTCAGCCAGCCAGTCTCATTAAACATCCTCTCTTTGTTAAGTATAGAATTTGCTTTTCATATACCAGTGGAGATGAACTCATTCTTTACGAGAACAGAAGTACATTGCCCTAAAAAAAATGTTTCTGTGCGCGAGATCTGAGAAACACAAGTATGTGCAGGTTTAGATATGTAAAGGAAATCTTTGAAAATCAAGAAGTATGGTGAAATAAGTTGGCAAGTAAGCTCCTTTATGCATGATAAAGCCACCTTTTTTTTTTTTTTTTTTTTTTATGGTAATGCCAGAGAGAGAGAGGCCACATGCTTGTTTAGTTTTGGCTGCTGCAGTCCTAAATAGGAGACTTGTGAATAACAACTAATTCAACTGTTTTTTCTTGGCCTTGAGGGTCAAAACTTAGCACTTCATTAGAACAGTAGACATTACAAATAAATGATCTCCATTTACTGGAAATAAAACAGTCTTCACATGGGTGCTCCTCCTTACTGCTCTGCATGTGGATTTCATACCTTTTATCTGGCATTTTGGTGTCTGTTCCTTTTGGGGCTTTTTTTGCTGGTTTGTTTACTTCCTCCTTCCTCACCTCACAGAGATCTCCTCGTTTATTTTCTGATGACCAAGTGCCTGAGAATGTTGAACAAAGGGCATGTCAGCTGGCTGCCCTCCTGGAGTCCAGACCTGCAGTGAGGCATCAGGTGACTACAGCCCTGCCTATCTACTGTCCTGTATCAGTGCGGGATTCTGGGTACTGGTGACATCTGAGGTCAGAGGGATAGAAAAATTCACCAAAATGAGATGACTGTTGCTGTACAGTCATGTGGTTCAAAAGACATGGCCAAGTCTATTTTGTGTAGTATTTTTATCTTACTTGCCAGTTCTTAACTGTTTCCTTGTTTGATGAGTGACAGTGTTTCTGTTTCTCAAAACACAATATAAACAGTAAGGTAAAAAAACAGCCTCTAAGCTTCAGACTACATGCTGAAAACCAGCTGCACACCGGATCAAATCATCTCACAGTGGTCTTTTACATGTCAGTTGCTCGCAAATTTTACTTGCTTCTGGAAGCAAGAGCATTCACATTTTCCAAGCATAATTCCTGGCTCTGCTTTTGTGTCCATGCTCCCTGTATACTTATTTCCCATGATAGATTTGGCAACTTGTACAGATTTTATTTGATTCCAGTGTACACTTTTGATTTGGTTTGGTTTTGTGTTTGATTTTCTCTCCAGCATGTTGTCTTTGGCATATGGGAGCATGCCAGTTTGAACAGTGGTTTCCTTAGTTTCTAGTTGCTTGCCCCATCTCTGTTTTCAGTTATCTTCAACAGCATTTGGCAAACTGGAGAGTGCTTTTGGAAAACACCATTTACATAAGTGATTTTTTTCATAACTTATTGTTTTGAGTTAACCATCCAAAATCAAGCTCTCCTCTTAGGCTGGAATATAACCAAAACAGTCTCAGGACTTTTGCTGATGGGCATAACTTTTCCAAGCCATGTCAAAAAGAAATTTATAACATTTAGGTCATTTTCTATTGCTGTTCTTTTGGGGTTGCTATCTTTGCTGTTAATGAAAGTCAGTGAAGCTGTTCTTGAGGAAGGAAGAGTGAACATTTGGCTGGATTTGAGATAGAATTTGGGGACATAGAGGAACCCATGAAAGACTGGGTAAGAAGACTACTTTAAACATATTAACATCCCTTTATTAACGGGTGAAACAACTTAAGAACTCGGGTATGATCTAAGGACAGCATGCTCATGTGCGTTTGCTTACTCAGTTGAAATGGTGATGCAGAAATGAACATCTAGACCAAATCATCTTGCTCCTACCTTCTGTATTCTTCTCTAGCACTTTTAAGCTCCTTTTGAGGGTGGAAAGGATTAACAGCTTTACAATGCAAAGATAGAAATTATTTTTGAAGTAATCTGATTTCTGTATAGTGCAGAATTAAGGAGAAGAGAAAATATAGGGGAGATAGAGAACATGAAGTAGAGGAAACGATAAAGTGGTTGAAGCAGAGAGGAAAAGGAGGAAACAGATATTGTGACACTGCAGGCAGTGATAGATTATCATGTGGACTTTAAAGGAAAAAAAGAGTAGTAGGAAAAAGAAAGCTTAGCAAAGAAAGATATTTTCAGAAAATAAATTTGAGTAATTGTTGATGATCTTAAGTATAGAAAATCTGTTTATATTTCTTTAAATTGGAAAAATTGTGAAAGGCAGGCTATTTTGTATTTCGTCCAGTAGATTTAATCTTGAGGCTAGGCTATTCTAAGTGGCTAGAAACAGTTATTTTTGTGGGTCATGCAGCCACATGACATTTATTTTTCCTTTTTGTAATGGAAAACATAATTTTCTTGTGAAAGAGGGTCAAATGTTTGAAAATTTACAGATTATAATTTGTAGGAATGCAGTTTTTACAAGTGTTATTTGTCTGATTCTTCCAGCTGTTGTTTTCTTCCTATTTAAGTGAGGTACTTCTTGGGAGATCAGCGTAATGAGCCATAGAGATAATGAGAGGGGTATGTTGGAGGACCAAATTGGGGTTCTCCTGTGAGGAACCAGTTTCAGAAGGAGGCAAATTCTTAGTTTGAGATTTATTGTTTGCCATTTGATAAACAAGAACAGCAGATTGTTTTATCTTATTTCATTCTTTTTAGTGTGATGCTTACAGTAAATTTTAGGTTGGAAATTTGCTGCTAATTACTAGCAATGGGTACAGGTTCATGTCTTTTTCTTCCATCCCCAAGGAGAGTGGGCTTTTGGTTTCTATAGTTAAAATACAGAAGAGATGTCTTCTATATGGCTGAAATACAATCTTCGTGCCTTTGGCCAGTGATACAGAACAATGGGAGATACAGAAGGAGCAGAGGAAATTGATTTGGGATCTTTGCCAGTGGCTTAGTTGGTTGGATTACAGGAAGTCGGACATCTGTGGAAGTAGGTAACTGCTTCCAAATGGTCCTAAATAACTTAAAACCTAATAAAGAGCAAATTAAGAATAACTTGCTCTGCCTCACTAGGGAGGAAGTGCAGATACACTGGACATTTTTCTCAAAGCCTTCCTACAAGAGTCTTTAAGAAATTTTTTTTTTTATGGTGGGCAGAAGGGCCTGAGTGTTTTTATTTTCTCCTCTCTTCCCTCTGTAGCCATGTATGATTGTTTTGATTTTTATTTTATCTTTTAGCCTGAGACTGAACCGTCTCGCCGATTCTTTGTTGACCAGTGGGAGCTCTCCCTTAGCCTCCGTTCTTCTAATCGCCCTTCTTCACCTTCATCTGACTCTCTTCGACAGGTAGCATTAGCTTGAGCATTGCAAGGTGCACTCAGCTGTGTTCGCTTGCTCCACCCTGGTCCCACCAGCCAAGGACACACCACAAAAGATGGTGGCTAGGCTTGCAGTGCTTCACCTGCAGAACACAATGTCTGTGCATATTCATGAACAAATGAGAAGCCAGAGGCAAACTGTGGCGTAGCTTGGTTATTGAAATCCATAAAGCAGTTTGGAGCTAAATATATTTTATGCTTCATGTAAATGAAAAAGCTTGTGGTACATCTCACTCTCAAATCAGTTTATTTGAGCACTGATAGCTTTGCAGTAAAGCTTTCTTGTTTTGCTTGCTGCTTCTGTTGGGATCTTGGGACAAACTACAGAATGCAGTGGTGCATATGTTTAATAGATAGTGTGAAATAAAAAGTACTTTGGCTTTCTGAAAAATCACTGAGAATTTGAACTGGTTGCAGTTGTCATGCATAAACAGCAGGAACTTCATTTGACCTAAGCTGGAGCGTGTTGAAAATGTTGCTGAACGTTATATATTTTAAAGGGTTTTGCCCACAGGAGGAGAGATAGAATCCTTCATTTAAGACTCAGTATTAGGCCAGATGTGATGTATAGGAAAAAAAGCAAAACAAATCAGAAACACAGAATGCCAAATCAAAAATGCAGCAACTAATTATCCCACACCTGATAGTCCAAGGTATTGTGAGTTAAGATTAGCATAATCACTTTTTAAGCATTGAACTTCATATGGGCTGTTAGAAGTTTAAAGATCCTGAAGCATCTGCCATGAAGGTTGGATGAAGGTTTCAAATCAAAACTTGGTCAGTGGAAACCTGGTTCAGCTAAAAGAAAATTTTTCCCATGGAAAAGTTAGAACTGTCTTTTAAGAAAACTTAAATCCTCAAAGGTGTTTGGTCTTTTAGAGGAAAATGGAAAATTCTTTGCCAAATGATTGTTGTCAGTTCAAGATAACGTTGAAGGAAAGGAAGAAAGTTTTTCCAGTGGGCACCATTTCAAATGTAATATTTGACAAGATATGATGTATGACATTGAAAGGCAACTCTGCACATATGTTGTGTGTGCACACATTAGCTGAGGAAGAATATGGAACCTGGAAAACTTTGAAAGGCAAACCATATGTTATTTCTTGCCTATATACATACTGTGAGTGCACTGCATTTTGGGGTGGAATCTGTAGACAGGTAGAAGTTCTTTCTACATAGAAATAAACCGTTACTGCAGTGGCACAGAGATTAAGGAACTAGGACTTAAGTGATAGCAGCAGTAATCTCTGGTGGTTGAGCACTCAATTTTCAAAACCTTTTTCCCCAAAGTACCATCCTTTCTGTGGTTAATTTCATTTTTTGTGGTGCCTCTTGCTGTTCTCATGTCTGAACATGTGAAGGTCTCAAACATTCCTAAAAGGCTAATGACCACACATATGAAATTTATGCTGTTTTGTTAGTTGTGGAAGTAACTAGTGTGCTTCAAATAAGTTCTGCTATGTGAGTAAAGGGGGTTTTGAGCCACAACTTTAGTCCTTTCATTCAAAGTGCTGTTATCCTTGGTATTTTACACTTGCTAGAAGCTAGAGTGTTTCTCTGATCATCCTGCATTTGCTGAGGAGACTCCAGCTAGAAACATTCGTAATGCTTCTTAGGCTGGAAAAGGAAAATTGCTTGGTGTGCTCCTTGCTGCTCTGAGACAAATACATGGTGTTTGCAGTGTGATTGAGCTAACAGGGACGTAACCACATCATTTTCTTAACCATGTAATTATTGCTCATGGTTGTATTTCCTGTGGAAATAACACTTCCTCCGCTCCTGCAGTGACTGAACTTGGCTTGCAAACACTCATTTTGTACCATCAAAGGTAACAGCCAACCTGCCTAGATTTCTTGGAATACCAGAGGGTTTTTAGATAACCAAAGTTATGAAGTCTGTCAATACCCATGATGGAGAAAAGCCTAGTCATAAAGCCATGTTCACAGTTGAATAAGTATATGTTCCAGATGTATGCAGGTATGGCTTTAATGCATTGGATGAGGCTCTTGCATCTTTTTCCATATAAACCTCTATGTATTTTTAGCATTGGAAGAATTCATGTTTTTGAATCACTCTGAATCCCTTAGTTACGGATTTCTCCCTGCTCTAGGAATGCTCTGTAAATGAATTCTTTATAGTTGCTAAGCATATGTATCCTGTTGTGATCAGTGTGTACCATTAGACTATGTAACATGTCTTCTAAAAGATCTTTGTTTCTGATGCCAACTTTACCAAGAACCAAAAATCTTAACCTATATTTGGCCTCATCTTTGAGAATTGTCTATGCTAGGGTTTCCAGGTGCAAAATAGCTCAGAAGCGAAAAAAAGGTCTGCTTTCTTCATCATCACAGTATTTCTAGAGCACTTAGAGAATGCAGAATGCAAGCCGCCTTTTCGGTTGTTACAGCTGATCCCGGGCTGTACTGGTGATTTCTGATGATACTGGCTTTGCTATTACTACTTGTCACTTCATATTGTCCACTGTCTTGGCATGATTTGACCTCTCTGCACCTTCTCACCACCTAACCTATTATCATTTTGGTCATTTTTTTTTTTAATTTGATTTTTTTTTTTTCTTTTCTCACTGCTCTGTTGTTTTATTCCATCCCTCTGGTAGAAGTATATAAAGATGTACACAGGCGGAGTGAGCTCATTGGCTGAGCAGATAGCCAATCAGCTTCAAAGGAAAGAGCAACCCAAAACCCTTCTAGACAAGAAGGAACTGGTAAGATGATGTACAGAAGGTGATGCGTGTTTGTGATTAGATGTACTGTAGATCTGAAGTCTTGTGAGTGTCCAGTTGTTACTACCACTGATGAAATCTGTCATAGCTTTGTGAAAGACTTCGATTCCCTTTCTCCATCTGTCCTCATTCTTGTCCTCATTTTCCTTGCAAAATGTTTTAATCTAATCTCAGCATCCAAGAGTTGTGTATAAACACTTGAGAAACTGCTTGTCACATTTATGAAGATGCGTTTGATCCACTGGGGCTACTTCTGCATTATTGTTTTCTGGAGGAGATATCAATTTTCATAATGTAGGTTTAAGAATGGCTGTTTGAGGAATTTCTGATGGTTTTGGCTTTCCATCATATGCTTCCTTCAACCGTTTATTTCAAAGTCATTTTTAATAGTATTGGTGCCCGCTCTTTCATCCAGAGCTTATTTTACTCCTGACATATGTAGGCATTGCATCCTAGGACCTTCTTCCCTGGACAGTAAGGTTAGTTTTTGGTGTCCTGGTTGAACCTGTAAATTGTGTTAAAGAACTACAGCATCCAGATGCTCCTGTATCTGCATAAATGAAGAGAAAAATATGACCATGCAATCTTAGTGAGGCTGGACACGCACAAATTTAGCAATGCCTGTTTCTGTCTAGGGCTCACTCAAAAAGGAGTTCCCCCAAAATCTGGGAGGCAGTGATGTCTGTTACTTCTGTCGCAAGCGAGTCTACGTGATGGAAAGACTGAGTGCTGAAGGCAAGTTCTTCCACCGCAGTTGCTTCAAGTGCGAATACTGTGCGACAACTCTGCGCTTGTCATCTTATGCATATGATATTGAAGATGGTAAGAGAAATTGCCTTTTTGTCAGAATTCTTTTAACTATCCTGTAAGTCTGTCTAGTGATTTCACCTCTTTCTTTGCTTAAAAATTATTTGCTGAGTTAGAGAAGGAAAGTAACTTCTACTTCAAAGACACCATCTCTCAAACTGTTGAAACTGTATGCATTTCCTGTGGACAGGTAATGCTGACAGCAAAATAACTGAGCTGTTAGGAATTAATTTAACACAATACCAGCCGCTAGAATGCAAAGAAACATATAGTAGTTGAGGTCTTCAAAAGGGGTCGGGGGCAGAGTTTGAAGGCTAGACCCTTTAGTCTTATTTCAGTACTGTCAAATGAGGAAACTCCTTAGTGTTTAATACCACTTAAGAGAAAATAACACGTTGGAGACAAATGCAGTCAACTTTTTCTTCTCAAAGACATCACAGCTGTCCAACTAGGTATGTTTATTTTAGATGTACTAAAATAGGAACTTTATAGTCAGGGGCTGTGATAATAGCTCATTACAGACGAAGTTCTGTTTATATAGTGAAAAATGGAGCATTGAAGTTGAGTAGAGGTAAGTCAATGTTATATAGAGAGAGAAAGCGTTGTTGAAGCAGTTACTGAAGATTTAGTAATGACTCCTGTTTTCTGTATCTGATAAACTGAGGAAGGAATATGATTACAAAACTTGCTGATGACTCAGTTAACAGAATCTAACATGCTAAGAAAGAAGGGAAGCTTCACATGTACCTAGCAAATCAGAGAACCAAGGCAATGTGGCAGCAAATGAAACTCAATTTATCAACAAAGTGTGCTTATTGAAAGTAATAATTTGAAATCACACATCACTTGTGAAAAGTAATTTCCTTCTAAGAGCAGCACTGTATTGCATTCTCTGCTTGAGCAGTGATTAACAGAAATGTCGTTTTCTGAAGAAAAAATATGAGGAAGTATCTCAGATAAGTCTTTATTTATATCAGCAGGTATGCCTTTATTTTCTTCTACAGCTGCCATTTCTCTTTCCTCCTATCTCAATAGGAAAATATATGCAAAATTTTGTAAAACTAGTGAAAGGTTAGGTGGAAAGGATTCTACTCCAGACATGATGGTGTACAAACCAAAATAACAGGAAAAAAATGTTAATACCAGTAGTTTTCTCCACTTATTGATGAAGGAAAAATTATGAACTGATATGCCACAGGATGAAACTCCAGAATATTCTACTGCAGATTAAAATGCTATAAAATTGATCTACTGCATGTAACTAGGAAGAATCTTTTTGCATATGGTGGGCAGAGTAATGAGAAATACCAACTGGGCCTAAGGGGCAAAAAGAACCAAAATCATGCACTGGTGATGCATTACATAATTACTTTAATGAACTTGCTCGGTCACAGAGAGTTGAGGAAACTTAGAATCATCAAACCCGTCTCCCAGTAAGGAATAGAAAACCCATTATTACTTGGCCGGAGGGTCAGCAGACTTGGCATGTGAGTTTAAAGGGACCAGTGATAATTTTGGTATCAACATCTAAAAGTAAAAGCTTCATCAGTAATCAAAGCTGGGGAAAAAGCATTTTTCAAGCACTGCTATATTATTTTGGGCATTCGCAAGTAACTGAATATCTGATTATATGTTTAGCAATAACAGACTGAGTACCTCTGTCAGCTGTTATGGACTGTAACAGTTTTTGCCACCAGATTTAGTGAGTCCCTCTGCCTGCAAGCTTATATATGCATTTATGGCCAGATAGTTTTCAGTGAAGCAACACAAAGCTTGTAGTTTCAGCACACTTACAGCATTGGTTCTGAAATGATATTACATGCCTAACAGTTGTGTATATATATGAAGGAGATATGGCCAAACAGAAATATGAGGTATCCCATCTAATCTAATAATTGTGAAAATTCAGTTTATATTCCATTCTGGGTTTTCTTTGAGAGAAAAAATAACAAAGCTATACATGCATTGTTGCTATTCATATAGCTGTTTGGACTGATGAGCATTCTGCAGCATTGTGCAGTCAGTGTCTGGCTTTAGGCTTCAAAGTCTGAGAATTTTTATGTAAGAGGTTTTCTGTTGTTGCTCTCCTCAGACAATTTGAAAGAGCAGGTTTTGGAAAGGGTAAATATTAAGAAATGTTTATTTAAGCAGAGACTTCTCAAAAGATAGGGTTTGTTACTTTTCCATCATAAAACAAAGCATTGTGCAAACACCAGCCCAGAGAAACTAGAGAATGGGACGAAGTTCAGAATACAGGTTTGAAATGCATTAGCAAAGTTGTAGGAATAGGATAGCAGTAAGGGATGTATGGGCCGCATATACCAAGCAGGATATACTGTGACAACAGTACACTAGAAGATAATTATGTGCCATCCATTTGCTGCTATTATTATTATTTGTATTATATTACTAGTGGTACTTTGGCTTCCTGATAATGTTCAGATACCAGTGAAAACCCATGTAGACTTCTGGGGTGTTACTAAACCAGTAGTATCACAAAAGGTCTTAATTGTGAAAATTAATCATTGGTTGATTGTCCTTTCCACAAGTAGTCACTGTGCATTTTTAGAGATGGTTCTTTGAGAGTTAACACTGTCCTCTCACACTTTCCTCTGCTGGTTGTATTCATTCTTGCTTTTTCCAAAAGTGCTTCTGCCAGCTTTTCATGTGATGATTTCTTTGTTCCTCACACACTGCCGCATTGTTAGTGTGTGATACCACACAAGCCTCACAGCTTTGCTTTGGTGTTTGATAGGATTTTAAGCTAAATGGCTGTCGGGCACCCAATGGAAAGGAGGCTAGCTAGGACGGGGAGAGGAGGTGAGAGAAGGGCTGGAGTTAAAACTTCAGATAGTGTTTGCCTCCATGTATAGTGAATAAACTAGATGGAGCAATGGGAATGGAAGCAGAAAATAAGTTGCAGTGAGGTGGACGTTTATATTGTGCTCAACTGATGTGTTCTCATTGCTAACCATCATTTTATCTGCAGGTAAATTCTACTGTAAGCCTCACTACTGTTACCGGCTCTCTGGTTATGCTCAAAGGAAGAGGCCAGCAGTGGGTCCTCTCTCAGGAAAGGTAACTCATTGTTTTAATTTAACATGTCATGTTAATAGGTTTTGATTCTTGACATGAAAAAGTAAATATGCTGGGTTTTTTTCAGAAAGTAGAAAAATCCAGAGTGCATTGAATTGCTCTCTTTATGTTGTGAGATCTTGCAGTTCTATAAATTTTATTTAAAAGTAGTTCCTTTAATTGTCACTTATCTTTTAATGGTTCTTATTATAAAATAATGTGCTGTCCCATTCAGAACAGGATTTTGATTTATTTTCTTGTCAGCTGAAATACTTATTCAGTCCAGGCAGACAGTAAATGAATTATGTTGCCAGTTTTACTGCTTTGACTTTCTTGGATATCCAGCTTGTTTTTCAGAGCTTTAATAAAGCCATAAATTGAGAAGGAACTTACTTATTTCAGACCTTCCCTTATGGGATGATTAGGGGGTATCTTAATTGCGAGAAAGATGCTTCCCTAGTTCAAAGTGTTCAGTACATATAGCCTTACATTTAAAAAAAAAAAGAGTATTGCTGGTACATTTTCAATTTTAATATGAATTTAATTTCCCACATGTTATTACAGGACACCAAAGGACCTCTGCAGGACACCATGGCAAGTGATGGGAGTGGACGGGCAAATACCATCTCCACCTCAGCAGAGAGGGCCCCAGGTAGCTCCACTTCCTTCTTTAGCAGGGTGGTGCAGTACTCTCTCGGCCTCTTTGACAGAGTTAGGGTGGCAAGCCAGCGCCTGCAAAGCACAGTTTCCTCGATTGGGCACCAGGTAGCCCAGAACCCTTTGGACTCCTTTTTCATGTGTCAGCTGATGGCTTTTGGGGTTCCCTTTCTCTATGTCCAGTCAGAAGTTCTTGTGCAGATCCTAGGGGAATTCTGTGGGCAGACTGCTGACCAGTAAGAACTAATGTGACCCATCTTTATGAGTTGTATAATTTGTGTGATTTTTGGAGTGCCGTGTGAATTTCGTGCGTTATGTGAAAGTCTCAATGTATTTTTTTGCACTGTGGCTTTGGGGCCTAGATGTTCTTGGTCCTTTCAGGGACATTATCTGAAAGAATTCAAGGAAAACACAGATATTCAGTTGAGGGTCTCCTCTGAATTGGCCCAGAGAATGAGCCTTGGTCTGTAATGCATGCACTTCAGTGTTAGTGAAGTCAAAAGTTCTGCTGATGCACTGGAATAACTCAAACTGGATTTCTGTGTTTGCCTGAATTATGGGTGTGGTGTCTTGTTCTCCTAAGCTTCTCTTCATTTATCTGGTACTTGAATGGAGAAGATCCCATTATCTCTGGATTGTGTCTCCTTTGGAATTCTGGGTGTCTCTGACAGCTAATGGGATTGGATTCCTTAAACCCCTTGAATATCATGGTGCTGGCAGGTCATGGTGCTCTTCCCTCACTGCCAGAATCTGTGCTGCTCCTGGCCATGGCTTTGGGAACGGGGTGGTGAATGTGCGTGTCTTACTGTGAAGTAGTTTTTCCTTTTAACTTGAAATTCTAATTCCTTCTAACATGGGAGAAAAGTCTGTGCTACAAATGCTCGTTTGCCCAGCCCTTAAGTATTCATGTAGTGATGTCAGAAAAAGGAAGAGATTTGATTTCTAGTGTTTGTTCTAGAACACTATGGATAAAGTAAATCAGCTGCTTTTAGAGAGAGAAAATACTTAGAATAACACTTTGAGAAAAGAATGTTTTCTCAGTGCTAGTTGAGAAAAAACTGTACCAACATGCAGGCAAATAAAAATCATGCTTTTGTTTGACTTTATGTAGTATTCTTACCAGTGTGTATTATTCTTACAAGTGTTTCTAAGATTGTAACTGAATGCAGTCCAACAGAGATTTATTCTTAGTGTCTTCAGTGTAGGTACTTCCACAGTTTCCTCTTTTGTTTATGTGGAATTTCCATATGACAAAATGGAGGAACAGGAAAAGATATGGAAGAAGGACATTTGCAAAATATTGTGAACAGATGGGATAATTACAGCATTTTTTGTGCAACTGGATAGACTTAAAATTGCTTTCTCTAAAAGTGAAGAATTGGGATTTTTTTAGCTGGAGCATATATTTAAAAGGAATGGGAAAAAATATTTCTTGGGCCGTAGGGCATCTGATGTGAGAATAAGGTGGTTTATGGAGTGAAGCTCTTGATGATGAGAAGTGGAAGAGAGTTTAACTATATATATCAATTAGTTTATCAAAGCAATTGCTGGCAGAAAGTCTCCTTCCTCTGATTTAGTCATTCCAACTGATCAAATTTAATTACCCACTTTTGTAAGTGACCATTCAGTAAATAGCACCTAAGTGAACACTAAGTAGAACAAACAATTGGCCATGGCTTGCTATAAACATCTATAAATCAGCTATAAATCGTATGTTTCCATCTCTCCTTATGTAGTGGTGGCACAATGCTGTAGCAGAACTGTAATATTTCCAGAGGAGTAAAACAGAACAGAAACCATTTTATCAAATGACAAAACTTGAAATCTAGGGCTCCTTCTGTTTGTTTTCTGCTTTTTAAAGCAGTGTGTAACTGTAACATAATTTTTTAAGCTTTTGGACCTTTTAAAGCTTTGCCTCTTGCAGTGCACAAAGTACATTAGAACATACACAGCTTAGCTGCATCGAGTTAGGTCATCTTTAAGGCAGTGTATAGTGGTGCATTCTTGTGTGTGCATGACAGAAGTGCATTAATGGTAGAAGAGTGAGCAGTGTCTCTGCCGTTCTCCCCCTTTCTGATAGAAAAATGCACTTAATGGCTGAAATTTCGTTTTCTTTGTAAAGTAGGTTCTAAGTATATCTTAAAAATGGTTAAGAAGCAGGAGGAGGTTAAATACAGTGTACTTTAAAAGCAAGCCACAGTGTCATTAAAGGCAGGTCAGGTCTCTGTTAGTGTAAGTCATGTCCTGTAGGCACCTAACTTTAGCTCCTATTCTTGCTGTGTAGGTAGGTCAGGAAACCTGCGATATGTTTACAGTTACATATGGTTTGGAAAAAACCCCAAACCAAACCCTTTTGAATTGCCAAGCTTGGTAACACAGTGAAAGAATAGGATGTTATTCCTGAATAATCAAAGGAGTCTATATGATTACATCTCAGTATATATAACTCCTGACTTTGAACTATTTGTATATATGCTTTCTTGCAGTTTGTTAAATTGTTTAAGATACTATAGACATTCTGCTTTCACTGTAGAGTAGACAAATATCTCAAGCAAAAACCTGTCTGAAATGGAGACAGAGGCAGAAGGCTCCACTTCACCCATCTGGTAGACTCGTCTAATACAGGTCAATACATCTGAATATGTTTGACCTCCCTTAAGGCAAGTACCATTGAATGAAATTTGGTAATAGCAATTTCAGACCCTGAGGCCTGAACCAATCCTCAGTAGTGAGGTAGATCTTGATGTGGAGTGTAAGTTTTCTCTAAAATGCTTAAGTTAAAAAAAAAAAAAGTGTAAAATGTGCAGGTTTGATATTTGATGGAGATGTAAATATAGCTTAGAAGGCAAAAGGGAGGTGTACAGCAGAAACATCAATTAAAGAATATACAAGACAAAAAACCCCACTGTTCTTAAATTTTATATCCCTGAGTTCAATTAAGCCCTTAGTTAGGAAAGTGCTTGTTCAGTGAGCATTATGGTGCAAGGCCTGCTTTTTAGTTGCCATGGAATCCCAACTGGATGTAAATTGCATGGTTCTCCCCCTCCATTCACTGCCTCTTTTGCTATGGCACCAAATCTAGCCTCTTCTTTTTTAGACAGCTTAATGCTTTAAAGTACATTCAACCACAAAGTAACATTCAGAAGGTTTGGTCAGCTGAGGTAAGATAGGTCACAACAAGCACCTGTGACGTGTTACTAACCTGATTGACATGTATTAACTTGCTAAAGATATCAGTCCCTCACTAGGTGGCTGCAGTCTTAGCTGGCATTCAATGTATTTTTGTCTGTTTCTTGTATTGTAATAACAATAGTTGCAGGGTGCAATCAGTGATAAGCAAGTTGAGGTCTTTTCAGCAGTCAACTAGAATCACCCTTCTTGTGAGGGCTTTGCCTGGTTTGCTGGGGAGCCTGCATGGCTTCTTACATGGTGGGTTACATGGCTATTCCCAGGAAGGTTATGGTCAAACTGGCTCTTGCAATATAGATCAACCCTTCAGTTTGGGAAGTGGCAACAAGCTTTTGGGTGATGGATGCCCTTCTCTCCAGGGAAGGGGAGTTGGGGAAAGCTGTTACTGTGTCTGAACTGTGGCATGCTTGTCGTAGATTCTGTAACCTCTCTCTGTACCCTATCTGCCTGTTTTTCTATATCTTCTGCATTTGCCTTTGTGCCAAAATTGCTGCTGTTGCCAAAAGGAAAAAAAATACTCTGCTTTTCAACTGTCTCTCCCTTTGATCATCTGTAACTGATGTGTCTTGATTTTTTTTTAATATTGTTTACAGTACTTTATATGGTTTAAATGTGCTTTTAATACAAATGCTGTTTTTCTGTTTGTTCTGAAGGTCTGTAAGAACATATTTTTGAGCTTTCAGCTCTTTCTTGACAGATGGACTTGGAACAGTCTTTACCCCTATCAGCTTTATGATAATGCTCTTTGGGGTAACTTTAGCAGTGATGTTTTCTGTAAGATATTTCCCATTTAAGGCTTGTGTTCTCACAGCAGCATGTTTCTGTCCCTGTCAGCCACAGGGAGTTCATAAAGGACAAACCTGATGGGGAAACCCACACTTCAAAATGTACAGTAATAAAAGGCAAGTCATGAGATCTTTGCAGTAGTTACTTGACCTGTGAGAGATTTAAGAAGCCAAATCTAAGCCATAGTATGCAAACTGAAAGACGCAATACAAAGTAGAGGCATTAGGTCTCCTGCTTTAAAATCACAAAAATATATAGTGTATGCGATGTAGGTATGCAATATGAAAAGTTAAAAATCCTCCTATGGATGTGCCTTAAGTGTTTTCAGGGAGCAATGTTCTGAGCAAAGCCCTTTACAGTAGACTCTTAAACAAGTAATTTGTTGTACATAGCAAGCAAAGCTAGACTTCACATGAGGAAGTGCTTTTGCTGACTTGGAGAACTAGAGAAGGGTGGCTGCTTCCTCTAAATGGCATGCCCTTTAAAGTAAATTATCTGAGCCACATTTTCAAAATGAGTTAACTGTATAATTTTAATGAATCTTTATGAATGCATCCAATATTATTTGCACACAATTCTACGTCCGTGTCTAATGAAGTATGAATACATTTTATATGTATTTCCAACTATAAATATGCTTCTTGTTCATAAACATTGCCTCTTTATGGTTCTATATGCATTGAACATGCCTTACTTGTGAAAATGATTCAGCTCAAAGCAATACTGTTTCCTTGTGCAAACAAGTATATTTTCATTAAATCCTTCACTTGGTCACTCCTCTTCATTATTATTCACATTTGTTTTTTCCTGTTTTAATTTGGTCTGTTTTAAACATTGAATTGCAGAAGATAACAGCAAACTCATTCTGACATTGTGTTCTGTTTGTGGTGCCTTCATTTTAAACAACTGAACCGTGCATTTACAAACGTGTCCATATCCCTGCCCCTCCCCCCACAAGAAAAAAAAAGAAAAGAAAAAAATAGTACATTCATATTTCAGGATTCGCCACCAAATTGGGAGGAAAGAGAATTCCTCTGCTACTGTGCCTTGAACAGACTTGTTGTCTGTTCTGTTTGGAGGAGCCGCGGTGGTGTGTTTTGCAGGACATGGCACATGATACTGAACCCTTTTATGGGGTTTCATACAACTCCAAAGAGATCTGATGCAAGATTTATTTCTCTCTGCTGGAACATTTAAACTATAAACTTAAGAACCAGACCCTGTATTTTTGGAAGCTGAGGAGAGTATTTGGGTTGCCCGATTAGGACCGAGGTTCACTGCCCAGTGAATCATCGCTTAATAGCAAGCCAGGAATCTCTGTTAGGCTCAGTGCTTGACTGTTCCCAGTCCATCATGTTCCTTGTAAGTGTTCTTATCAGGATTTGGGTGGCTTTGGCATAAAGGAAAGGAGAATGCTAAAGGTCCAGCAATTTGAAGCCCAGAAAATTTGGAAAGGCAAAAGCATGATGGAAAGGTTATTTGTAAGACAGTTCTAAAGACTTGAGATGCAGCTGACCTGATAGACTTTCACTGAAAAATCCTGAAAAAAGTTTTGGGGATTAAGGAAGGATATACAAAACAGTGATGTGCTGAGTTTGTGCTCATCGCTGGATCCTGCTAAGAACACTTTTTCTTGGGAGTAACCGGGCTCCCAATTCTACCTTTCTCTCTAGCTTTCAGACCTGTAGACTTGTGCCACTGGAATATTTTTTTATTGTTTGTATGTGTATATTCTGAAGGGTGATATGAATTTTTCTGGGCACTTTCGGAGCTTTATTGAATTTTTTGTGTCTTAGAAAAATAGTATCAAGTTAGTGTGAAGGAGTTTTTGAAAAGTGGAATCCGAGAAATGACCATTTTGAGATTATTTCCCTCAGAGAAAAGGAGGGAGTGTGCATAAAATAAGCTTGGTGACAGATAATGTTCAAGTGAGACTATTTGTGCTCAGAAAGGCTTCATGTCTCCATTGTATAACCTCTTTGAAGATTTTGATTTATGCAGTTGTTTTTAACCTGTTTTCGTTTTGGGTGTGTGTCTCTTTGAATTATGTAATGTGGTTTTCCTGTTGCTGTGAAATCAAGACATTAGTTGTTCAACTGTGTGAAATGTTCAAGGGAATAAATTCCAAACAAATTTCAGGCTTCTGAGTTTTTCTTTGTCATCCCCCTTCTCCCTCCACTGGTTCCAGGTGAGGGATACTGCGGAGGATACAGAGTTGGGGGAGAGTGGAATGAATAGATCTGGCAAGCTCAAATGCAAAAAAAACACTTCGGGGAGCTCTGTGGCACATGCCATCTGTTGTGTTGCAGTTTGCTCAGAGCACAGGGCGTAAGCTGCACAGACAGCATGACAAATTGCTGTAGAAAAGCTGTTAAGGACCCCCATCCTAAATATTCAGTTGCTTTGGCAAAGCTGGCTTTGGATAGATGCGGTCAGTGTTGTGGCTTCACTGATACTGGTCGATTTGGGAGATGGTTTCAGAGGCCAGAGGCCTTTGTTGCACTCTGTAAGCAAGGCAGTGATACCCCTGTGTGAGGGGAGAGGAGGAACATGGGCAAGCCCAAGTCAGAGCTGGGGAACAGGGAGGCATAGCCTTTGCACCTGGCGCCACAGGTAAGGGTCTTTGCAGGATTTGGTTCCTCTTCGTATAGCAGGAGCTGTGATGAAGGGATGTTTCAGTGTGATGGAAAGGCACAAAATGTGTAAATATAAAGCCTTGTAGGCAAATCCTGTGTCTTGTGATCTGTCTGGACAGTTGTCTTCTCTCAGGAGAATGGCATGTGAGCAGATGATCTCCCTTCCTGAAGACTGCTAAGAGACTATTCTGTAATGTTCTCACTGTGATAAACAGATGGAGCTGGATCATAGTTTGGAGCTGTGTTTCCTGTTCTCAAGGATATGTTGGATTAGTCTACATTAGGGACTCATTCTGTGTGTCTTCTCGCATGCTTCTTATGCTTCCTACTGCACTATTGGCAACTGAAAGCTCGTAATAGCTGATGACTTTTGAGAGTCTCATTGTAGACGACATGTCTTCTGTCTTGGGTTTATTTGTCCAGAGTAGTTATGTTTAAATGGTGGCTCACAGAACTGCAACCACAAACCAGTTCTGTTATATGTAAGAGTTCCTTCTTTGGAGGAATGTAGTTGCTTTAAATGGCTTTCAAATTGCATTTTATTTTTCTTTACTGTGTTCCTGATTTTGGGGCTAAAATGGACCTTCAGTTCTGAGAAGGAGCCATCAGCGTTCAGCGTAAAACTTCGTGTGCTGGTGCGTGAACTAGAAGCGTCATTTTGATGCACCGGTGGCTAGAACAGCCTCCACTATTCTGTGTCAGGAAAGCTGTTAACTTTCCAGCTACATATATGTTCTTCAGAAATCAAATGTTTTCAGCTAAAACTTGGAGAAGCCAAGTATTTGCGTGGTAGGAGAGCTCCCAGGCACTCTCAACTCATTCTCTTTGAAGTTTACACAGATGCCTCACACTTTCTGTGCCTGTGGTTCTTCTCTACTCTCATGGCTTCTGGTGTTCTCTTACTAATGCCTGTGGGAAGAGTTGAACCCTATATCCTCCCCCACTGGATGGGAGAGGGATGCTGCCAGGAAACTCCTTCCATGGCCCTGACAGTCAAAAGTCATTTTTTTGTTAAAGGCATTCTAATTTTGTTTGTGAAACAAAACTGAACTTTTTTCAAGAAATGCCACCCTTCTTCCTTGCTCCCATTCCAACCTAAGATACTTATCGTAAAATTATTTACTTTAGGGGAAACTTTATTCTGTAAATAAAGCCCCAAGTAACACGCTATAGCAAATATCATTCTTTTTAACATTTGTTGTGCAAATAAAGCTATCTGAAGATGAGGAAGAAAAGTAGATGATTTGGGCCAGGCCATGTTCGTGCTGAGTGTACGTGCTGCTTTGACTGTAGTTGTGTAAAGAGAACACATTGATTTTTCTGAATATGTTATCCTGGGAGCTTGAATTACACAGATTTGTCCTTCTATTGCATCTGTCACTTCTCAGGTTCTCTAACATTATTTAGGGCTTGTAGAACTTGGTAAATAGATTAAATACTTTCTTAATCTTACAGAAAATGAAGTACCATGTACTTTTTTTTGCAGTCAACTTAGTGTCCTCAAAAAGAAATTATCCACAGAAAATCTTATATGGCTGCTAACTAACATCCAACAATTTATCCCATAAATTAAATTGAAGGATTGAAATTCACTATATAAATAGTAATATATTAAGGAAAATTTTTAGAAACAAGGTATCATAATTATGTATGTAAATCACTTTAAAACTTTGAGGTACTGAGCATTTACAAATGTGCGGAAATTTGTGGGCAATGTGGATGTTTTGTTTCTTCAAAAAGCAGATGACTTCCACTGAAGGTGGACTTAATTAGCTTTCACAGGGGTTTGTAAACTTCATTCGAAGATTTGAGCTTTTGAGAATACTAAGGTGTTTTCCACCATGCATCCCAAAACAGCTTGCTTCATCAGATATATTTTGGTAGCAGTTTTTCCAAGAGGCACCTTGGCATAGACCATCTGTTTTGCAACATGCATCGCTAGGGTGGTGTAGAAAGCTTGAAAGCCTGCTGTGTACAAGTTGTTTTACATTTTAGACATACTACACTTCTTCATCTGGTAGATGAAGCAAAGTAACTGTTTCATACAGATCTTTTCCTCTAATATTCTGTAACAGTGGTGGGAAAGTGTAAAGTACTTTTAAAATAATGAAGTGAATGAATAAATGTCTGTTTACCTCTACACCGATTAAAACAAGCCAGTGACAGTTTTACTACCTGCTTGTGATCAACAGCATAATATATTAAGTTATGTAGTTGGTAATGGATCTTAAAATACAAGGAAAAACAAGGGGAGAAAACCAACCTTAAAAGAAACCAACAATAACAAAAACCCCCAAAACAAATAGAAGTAATCTGAAGGGAAGGAGTAGATACCCCAGAGTCAACTTTGAACCTAGTCTTCTGCTTCTATGGAGTGTATTTATGGAGGAGGGCAGAGTAGTGGTTGCTAAGCTGATCTTGGCGATGCAGAGTTTAGCTTGGGCATTCCAAACAAAACTGGGCAGATGCTCTTTAAGGATGAGCTGGCACTTCTATGCTCTGTTTAGTTGCTTACATCTTCTCTCAAAAATGTATGTTTAGTCTGACATTTCTCATGTTTCCTGTCATCTCAGAAGGCTGTGTTTTCTTTTTTAGGAAAATTTTGTAACTTCCCTTTCTGCTGTAATACAAGTTTATCTGATGGCTTGCGGGTAGAAGTGTTCAAAAATAGGACTTTTTTACCCAAGAGATGTTTCAGATACTTTCAGGCTTGGGTAACTCAGTGATTTAAAACATCTGAACTGATGTGTAAGTTATCTTTAATCAGTAATGTGTCTTTAGAAGCTTTCTTTCTGGAACTGGGGTAGATTTTGAATATACGTACCTATGGAAAAGAATTCTCTTAGTTTCGGAACCGCTTGGAATATTCAGTTGCTTTCCAAGTTATATAAGAATGTGTGGGATAAATGTAAATAATAGAATGGTGTGCAACAAAATGAGGGAGCAGATGTTGATGCTTTTTGGAGTATATGGAGCTTTTACTTAGGGGAAGTATTCCCCAGTATATTTTCCTGTAATTGGTAGCCGCAGATTTCAGCCTATTCCATTTGCAACACTGCATAATTTTGACACAAATTATAGAAATTAAGTAAGGACATGGTTAGTATCTAACTATATTCTGAGATCCTGTAATTATAGAAATATGAGGTACATTGTAACAGAAGAGAGAGTAGTTATTAGCTTGGTAGTTGAAAGAAGACAACAGTTTGAAAGCTATGTTTTGAATCTGATCACAGTTTGAATGGGAAACTGAAAACACTTGATATTCCACACTTTTTTCATGTATGACAAAATTTCTAGTTCCTAATTGTTCTTTAATGATCAAAACATCATCCAGTCCAGTTTCTATAAAAGTAGGCAATATTTGTATCAATAGATTCCTCTAACTACTTTTAGGTGGAAATGTCTTTGGTTCAGCTTTGTCTTATTTGCATAGTGGGAATCACCTGTCTGGTCCCTCACAGTGAAAAGAGAGGTTCCAGAGGGCTGCTATGTATGAGTGGCAAGAAATAGATGCCACAATGAATAAACTATACAAATTCTTATGTGGTAGAGAAGATAGCAGATGCTTTCTTTGTAACAACATAAAAGTGGTTACTGCTTGGATTATCACTGGACAATCACTCTTAAATATTAATTTCCAAGTTACTTTAAAAAAAAGAGTACTTCACTTAAAAAAGGGGAAAACCTCATGAGCCAAGGTCATAGTGATTTTAAAATATAGTGTGACCTTTCTATTCTTTCCTTTTTCTCCCTGCCAGTCCCTGGATGTACCTCATCCCCGGTGGTTCTTTGAGGTAACATACCTTTAATAGCTTCCAGGACAAAATTTACGTCTGCAAAGTAATGTTATCTTTAGCCAGATTATCCCTTGGTGCTTCAGCCTTCCCACACTCAGCTTCTCTCAGAAAATGGAAACAAGACCAGGCAACATAGGATAGAGCTCATCAAAATACTGGAGAGAGCTCAGACATCTTAGGTGATACCAACAAAATGGAAAATTATAGGTAATATGTTATTGTTACAATATTCCTGCATAATATACACACAAATAATTAACAGACTTAATATAAATTGATGTAGAGATTTTATATCTCTAGTACTGGAAACCTGTTCAGGCAGATGTATAAATGAAATCTGTACAAATGTTAAGATTTTTCTGCCAGAAAAGATGCAATGAGGAGAATCAAGCTCAGCAGTGTTCCCTGAGGCTTGGACTAGGTGACCTAATACCTCCTTTCCCCTGTTTCTTTTCTCCACCCACCAGCTACAACACTGGATTCTTTCCAGGAGTCAAAAATAGCTATACTCTTGGATTATTCTGTACCTCTGCTGTAGTTAAGACAACTTTTCTGTATTGTTAAACCATATACTAAACTTCCATTATGTAACACTGCTACTTCATGCATCTACATATGAAAAACATCTATTTCTCAAACATTGCTTATACTGTAAAGTTACAGATAATTTTTATTTGTTTTCAAAATGTAAGTATAAATTACAGATTACTTTGAAATAAAACTGGTTAATTATATTCACTTCTGTTTGCTAAAATCAAAGAAAGGTCAGATCAATCAAATTGACAGCTGTTTCGTGGCCTTGCCCTAGTGATATTGTAGGAAGCAATGTTTTGTCAGTGTCTGTTCTGTTCTATTTTAATCAAAATAGTGTCAGGGTGGGGGAAAACATGGCAACACCCGGAAGATAAACTTGTAAGTTACTAATGTCCTTCGGTAGTCAGTCCAATTCACTTTCATAATTACGAAGTGAAGGGGCTTCTACATTTACTGACAGTATCTGAGTTATGAAGAACTTAATTCTAGGTGGAGGTTGTGGAATGTGTGGAGGAGGATTTACATCTTCATATGTTTGTTTCTGGGGTATTTGTTTCAGAATCCCTTGAATATTTTAACTGTCATTTATTCCCATACACATTATAATGGTTTGGGGGTCCTTGGGGGCCTCTCTGTTCCTCATTGCTTAGGGAACCAGTAGACATGGTGGGAATCTCACAGATTTTTATTTCATATGCTGTGTGCTGTTGAATCAAGTAATGCTATAAAACTTTTTGGTCAGCACTGGAAATAGTGTCAGTACCTTAGTACCTCTCTGCTGGGTACTTCTGCATCAGAAGGTATTTAGATAAAACACCTTTCTGTCTGTACAGCTTAGTCTCTGTTTAGGTCCTTGATTTGCTAGGACAAATTGCTAGACTGACAGTTTGAGGACTGAGCCTTGACATGGTTGTAGAGGTCATGAGCGTGTTGGTTGCTCAGTGGCAAACCCCTTTGTCTTCTGCTAGGCTAGAAAGAGCTGCTGTTTTGTTCTATGTCTGCTCCTTAGTTCCCTAGATTTTGAATGTCAGCTTAAGGACAGTTGTATTGCCCAAGTTCAGCCTGCGTAAGACAGTTTGCATATGTCCAATTCCCATATCAAACTCTAAGAGCTCTGACTCAGAAGAGCATATCTTCTAGAAAGATTTTGTGTTATGATTGATATGTGTGCATTACAGAAGGGCCATGTTCAGGTTTGCACTCATTTTGAATCCTATGCATGGACACTCTGAATATCTTGCTTATGAATAGACTTTGTTTTTCTTATCTGTCGTGGGTTAAAGTTAACTTAAA
>NW_010125818.1:0-48278 GCF_000699245.1 Pterocles gutturalis | reverse complement strand
AAACCATTCTATGATTCTATGATTATTCTGAAGTTGAACATAGCCTGAGTGCAAGAGTTTCCACTCTAGGGGAAGCCTGAATAGACTTTCTTATTGCTCACAGTATTGAAAGGTATGACATTTAATGCTAAATTAAATAAAACTTAAGAGTGATTGAATTAGTACATGAATTCATATAAGTAACTCTGGGAAGGGAGACATGATATGAAAAACCTACCCTTCTCCACACCTTAAAAAGAACTTCCCCAAAACAATTGCTCCCCACCCCCCAAAGACCTTCAACTATTTCTGATCAAAAATTCATGTCATCTGGAAGTACGAAACCATGACTGGTACCTCTCTGATATCTCTCTCTAGTGTAACAGTATGAACTTTCCAATGTGACAAATATTACAGTATCTGTCATGATAGGAGCTGATGATTAGGTTTTTTAGATACCATGATGGAGGAATCTGTGAAGGTTGTGTATTTTACTAGGGAAACATGCTAACTTCCTTAACCTAGACCCTTCTCTGTGCATTTAAGTGTTATATTATTTAGCCATGGGGGTGTCTGATGCACAGGGGTAGGATGAGTGAGGACTGACATAAATTAGAATATGTGAAATTTTTACTAATTTTAAAAGAATTTTTTTTTTAACATGAAGTTGATCAAATATTGGAACAGAGGCCCAGAGGAGTTGTGAAATCTCCATCCTTGAAGGTATTCAGAACTTGACAAGTTCCTATGTAGCACTTTTGAATTGGACTTGCTTTTCCTAGGAGGTTAGACTACATGACCTCCTAAGATCCCTTCCAACCTACATCATGGTGGGTTGTTAGAAAACTTTCTTCATCTCTGTCTGACATGGTCTACGATATGTAAAAAATGCATGCCACAGCATCTCCTGGGGCTCTGGATATCTGATCATCCAGTAGAAGAATCCTTGATCCCATCCATGAGATTAGTAAAGTAAGAAAACCAATAGAGAGGAAGTGCTTGACAAGTCTTTATCCCAGCATACAGTTGAAAGGCAGTTGAGGTGCCCAGCACTTGAAAATATTTCTGACACCTGAGGACTAAGCATAGATTTTTGTTAGTCAAAACCATTGCTTTGTATCCATTCTGTAAGTCATCCATTCTGTAAAAATGAACAAGGTGCTACAGTGCTAGCCTAATTTCATACTTAATATTTCTTATTGATTAGTAAAATGTATGCTGCTTTGTTAATAATGGTCTGTTTTCTGCCCTATACTTCCTAGCTTACTGATTTGAATTAACAATGCAGATAAGAAGTTACTGTGAACAATTAGAATCTTCAAAGCAAATCTTTACATTTTTTTCTTGTTTTGAAAAGACAAATAGAATCTTAAAGTACCAGGTAAAATCTGAAAATTGTTTAACTGCTTAGCTAGAGACTGAGGACTTCAGTGAATGAAACGTCTTGCTTAAGCTTGGGGAATTTCATATGTTTTGGAAAAAATGGCAGGATAAGTAGCAGCCAAGATGTAGTTGTAGTGATGATGCTGAGAGGCCGTAGAGCATCACTCTGTATAGCTGGCAGGGTAGCTTGGAACTAGCTGATGTGTTCTTTAGTCATGATGTGATCTTTGTGCCTATATTTGAACTGGTGTAATGTGCAAATACTGCAGAAGATTTCAGGACACCTCTAGCATTAGATTCTGGAGTACAAGGAAAACTTCTCGTGTTCAGGTTTTCCTGCATGGGCTCCTGCACCCTCATATTCATCTTGCTTCTCTAAGTACACCTTTTTTCTGAATTGGCAGTAGGCAATACCGGCAGTAGGTAACAGGCTTAGGTATATTTATCCCTGTGTAACACCTACCTTTGATTAGTACCAAGGCCAGCCACCATTCTTGCTCACCCATATTGTGGCTCAGCCCATAGCTATTTGCTATATTTATTGAAGTCATGTCAACTTACAAGTTCTCCTGTTTAAAAATTCTGTTAAAAATAGTGTGCTGGCTTGGTTTACTTTGGGGCACTTCTGTTTAACAAATTCTTGATTTGTGTGAGGTTTTTTTGTTTGTTTCTCCCCACCCCCAATTAGTACTAGACTGAAATGATTCTTTGCCTGCTCCCCCTTATCAAGTGTTTGTTTTTTGCCTTCTGGACCTCATTTCAAACATAGAAATGTGTTGTCCAAAGTAGCTGCATTAATCAGCTCTATATGGTAGAAAGAAGTCCTTTCTCGGTGATGGCAGATTAATATGTGTTTACAGTTTTAAGAAACTGGTATTCATTAGGTTTTTGGAGAGAAATGACAGCTTTCTCATTATATTTAGGTTATATACTTGAATAACTGTGGTAGTTTAAGGTCCAATTTTATGTACTTGAAAACAGGTTTAAAGGAGAGTTCACTAGGTGATTTTGGCACCTGCAAGAGGAAGTTTCAAAGAAGTAAAATGCTCACTGTCTGTGTACTTTGAGAATTGTAAATGAAGGCTTTGTGTTCTGTTGGCTCAGCAATATTGATTTTATTCATAGGCTGTTCTTGCAGCTGTTCCAGTCTTCTGAATAATAGTGGTGTAGCTGTATTCGGAATTTAATTTAAAATGACAGTTTTTAAGGCTTATAGATTAAACACAAAACCTGTGCTTTTTAACTTCCATTGAATTTGAGACTTACCCTCCTAATAGCTTGATTCTGCATGACTAAGCAAGTGACAAAAGACATTTCCCTCCCCTCCCCTTTTCTCTACATTTCAAAGAGGATGTTAAAACAATCTGTGGATAGTATTAAGGCAAAACTAGTTTAAAGTAAATATGTCAGTATCTGCAGTTTTTTCAGGAACTGAAACTTCTAAAATGGGAACATGTAATTTTGGTCTCTTAAGTATAACAATTTTTTTTCCCCCCACTGTAGAGAACATTTCCTTTCTGAATGTGGGACTTAGATGTGGAAAATACGTTTGTCTTTTCAAGACCTAGGTGGTCTTTAGACTGTGTTGGATTATGGAACATAAAAGTATTACTAGATTATTGTGTGGCTTTTAATATAGGAGTAAACATACAGATATGCAATTAAGGTAAAAAAAGAGTAGCCTAATTTTGTGGGTATCAGAATGAGCTTGTATGATATCTATTTACTTCTCAGCAGTCACGAACAATAGTTTTAACACAAGCCACTTATTCCATTCTCTTCTGTGCAGTGCTGCTTCTTTGACAAACAGAGAGACCAACATAGCTTCCACATAGCTTCCTTTCAGCGACTTTTCTTCTAGGCATTTTACCTGTCACTGTTGCTGAACAATAGTGGAACTTTTTCACTTAGGAAAAGATGTAAACATCTTGTAGTGAAACTTCAATACTTAGTTGATGTCTTTTTTATGAATGCTTTTTGCATCAGTAAAAATGTGGAGGACCAGACCTCCAAAATGTCAGCTTATCAGTATTTGTTTAAATTAAGTAAATTTTATTTAGTTAAATGCTTTCGAACTATTTTTGTAGGGTTTAGTTTAGCAGCTTTCAAGAGGAACAAGAGGAAGCTGGAGTTGGCTGAAAAGGTGGAAACAGATCTCATTCAACTAAAGAAAAGAAGACAATCAAATGAAAAGGTTAGTTCCTGTTTAAAATTTTGTTGTGTCATCCTAAACTTACAGCTGGTTGCTAATAAATTTTGTGTTGTATATGATGAGACTAATGTAGCATTGATGAGACTAATGTAGCATCAGAAGTCACTTCTCCTTGACCATCCTAATGTTTGGATGATATAGTGATAACTTAGTGCAATTAAAACTTTCTAAGTTGCTATTTGAAAACCAGTCTGTCACTTTGTATCTTGTTTGTGCTATGAAAAATATTTTGCTCATTTTGAACTGGAAATATGGCAAATGTAAACACAAACAGATAATTATTTACTGAAACATTTTCTTTAGCTTGGGATCTCTGTCACTGTTTCCCACTTTTTAATGTGTCCTGAGCGCACTGCATTATGGAGCTGGAATTGGTGAAATTTAAAATATCAGGTAGGTAAACGTGCATCTGTGCATGCATCTAGCATTGACCTGGCCCATATTACTTGTACTACAAAACTATTAGAATTCGCTCTCTTCCCCTCACTTGTAGTTTTAATTTAGACCCTTTGTTACAGTTTGAGAATGTCACAGTATTTGTGTTTACTGTTCAATATGAAAGTATATCTCATTAAATCAAACACCTGTGCTTTATTTGGGGCCTGTGGGCTTTTGGATTGGCCATTTCTCTTTGCTTTGGTAAGCTGACTGTCCACTGCCTTATGTAGCTGCATATGTTGATATAAATAGCGTATAAATCCCAGAGAATTGGCAAAAAAGTTTATTCTCTGTAGTCGGTGCAAATACAAACTGGTTATAAATTGGGCATTTTTCTTCTGTGTTGTTAGACAAGAAGTTTTCTCTAGCAGGGTGCTAATTGTTCTATTTTCAAAAAGATAAGACCTGTAGAGAAAGTAAGGATAGAGGGAGCTGGGGAAAGTTAGTTATTTGTTTTGGAACTTTTCCTGTTTACAGGACTTCACGTACCTCCTTGTAAAACTAACATTGTTCAAAGGTAACTGAGGGAGGAGGGGTCTCTGTGCAGTTCATGTAATAAGGGGCAAGTCAATGCTTGAAACATATGCCAATGCATGAGCTTACCAACCTGCAATTTGAAATTTCAAGGGCTCCAGAGTCATGTGCAGCGCTTGTGGGAGACCCCCAAAGGCCAGTGATGGTAGGTAAAGGAGGTGATCAGATAGAGCTCTACTCACTGGTAAGTAATCCAGTTAACGTAACACATCAGTTTTGTCAGATTTCTGGCCACATCCTCTCCATGGAGAGGGGATGAACACCAAACCATTCTATCAGTGTGGGCTGCTTGTGTTATCCACAGTGTAAGTTAATTGCAGTCTTACTGGAAGCTTAGTTTTTCAAAATTAAATAGAAATGAAAAAAATAAATTGTATAAGAGCAAACCTAAAAAAAGAAAAGTAGAATAATTATCTCTAAGATATTAGAAAAGGATCATTTAGCAAGGATGAGGCATGTGATCTGTCATCCCAAAGCTCGTACTGTCAAAGCTGAGCTCTCATAAAAGGTTTAAAAATAATTTATTAAAAGCCATTTAAATACTTGAATAATTCAAAGTTAATCTTCTTGTCAAAGTTAAACTTTAACTGATAAATACTCATTTAATTTTTTTATTTGCTGTGCTGCTTTGGAGCTGCAGACCTGACCCTTTCAGCGGGACTTCGTAGCTGTTTCACTGTCTAATTTGACTCAGCTGCTTCAGCCCTATGCTGCAACTTAGCTTATGTGCCTCTGTTGCCAATACTGCACAGTTGTTATAGATTCTGCTCATTTTTTTTGTCTATGAAATGTTAGAAGTTGGCTGAAAGAGCAAGGTAGAAAAGATGTTAACAAAGTTGAAGTTGAATGGAAATCATAACTGAAAGACCTATGCTTAGAGATAGTATTACAGACCAAAAAAGTCTGAAATTACTTGGAAGTTTTAGCTGCTGCTAAATTTCACCAGCTAAAAATAAACATACAGTTTTAAAAATTACTTTTCAATAAAAGTTAAATTATAGCAAGCTCAAAAAGAATGAGAGGCTGTTTAAATTTAATAAAGATTGTATGGAAAAACTAGGCAGTGTAACTTACTAAAGGACTTTTATTTCCCAAGTAAATGGAATTTTCTCTTTGCTGTATTTTTCATCGTTTACCCGATGTAGGATTTGCAGAGGGTTGTGTGATTGCACACAGGAAAATCCCTTAATAACTTACCTGAATTTTGAAAGTGTGAAAATTGAGACACTTTTTTTAAGTTGTAATGGCTTACGTAGTTAAAAAATCTTTTTTGTTTGTATATTAATTAAGTAAACAGATTCCTAGGGGGACTGGTTATTCAGACAGATGCCGTTCTGAACTTCTAACCTCAAGCACCAGTAACATCAGACCTAGATGTTTGTCCTCTTGCTTGCCTTTTACCAGAGGAAATAGCTTAGTAGAGTTTGTCTAAAAGCCCTATTTTTCATTTGCCTTCTGCTATTGCAAAATTTTTTTACGGCTATGCTGAAGTTACTTGCAAGAGGACTTGTCCTCTCCTTGATTTGAGTAAGTGGCACTAAGAATTCCCAGTGCACATTAATTTTTTTTAAATGTTAGTGTTTATAAGTTTTTTTTATAGGCTAGTTATTGAACTCCATGATATAGGCTAGTTATTTAACTCCATAAATTACATGATTTAGTTTGAGGTTTCTAAAACTGATTTGGTTTTTGTCTAGTTTAACACATGTACTCATGTATGTGTACAACAGTTTGAATTATGTGTATGGAATCAGCAGTTTCATATTCTTCAGCTACTGTATTGAGACAATAACACATATTTAGAAAAGAAAAATATGCCTATCTTTGTTCAACAAAAAAACATTATTTTCTTTGAAGTATTTTGTGCATTATCATTTTTGTCATTGATCATCTTGAACATCCCACATGAACTTTTAGACAGTTCTAGCTTGAACTCTTCAGGTGAGCAACAGTCAATGCATGGTGGATTTTAGTCACTTAATTTTTTCCTCAAATCAGATTTTTTATGTCCGTGTGAAGGTAATTGCAAGTGTAGCAGTCAGCTGTGACAGTGCTAGTGTCTGTATTATTTATTCTTGCAGTTTGAACAGGAATTTGAATTTTATGCATTTACTTTTCCTTAAAAAAATAAATAAATTTTCTGTCCCACATCCATACTGAAATGGTCTTTGATGATAGTAATACTTCTTAGTTTCAAAAGTATACTTAAAATCCATTTAATATGGGAAAAGAAACCTATATACTTTTAATCCATTTCAGTTAAAAACTAAAACAAAACAACAGAACTCATAATGTGAATTGGTCCCAGTGCTGACAGAACAATGACATTTTCCTTTGACTTAGATTTCTAAGTATTTCTTTAACTTTAATAAATAAAATGTTGCTTAAAAGATTGCCTCTCACCTTGTTAAATACTGCTGTAATCAACAAAAGTGCTTCATCGAGAACTCCTTAAATCTGAGATTTTAGAAAACAAAATATATTAATTGTTGATATATTATTTTCTAGATAATGCTATCCACTATTGTGCTCCTCTCTGTTCCCTCTTGAACATGGGAAAGGCCAATATGGGACATACTAGAAGATTTATGTGTTCCCCTGTTCTATTTTGAGTAGGAGGATCCTGTAAAAAACCACCATATTTTTAGGGGAATCTAATTGATCTAATATAATAAAATATAAAATCCTTCTTATTTGTCTGAATAGTTGGGTAAATAGCATATAGATGTTAATGGCTTCAATCTGATTAATTTTGCATTTTGTCCATTATGATACTCGGAGTTGAGATTTAATGGTAATTACTTTTCACGGAATTTCAGAACAATCTCAAGTTGAGATGGAAAAGGCCCCATATGTAGATATCTTCCAGCATGTACTGAGTAGAGCTCTCCTAAACTGTTAATTCCTTCCTTAGGGGCTTATAAAATGATGACTATTTATGGGTTTTCTTTAATATGTAGAAGAATGGAAGGATGAGATTTAGTTCTAAAATACTTGATAGAAATCTGCATTTGTGCAGATGAGCATCTTCCTGCTTTGTGTGCATGTTCTTAGCCAGGTTTGAATATTTGGTCCATGATTTCATTAAATTAACTTCCTTTTCTGTTGCAAGGTGCAGGTTAAGTAATGAGTTGTTACTTTTCACATTGACTTCCAGTTGTTTTCATGTAAAATATTAACTAAATAATAGATTATTTTTAGGTTGCAATACTACATTGTTAAAACCCCCAAACTACTTTTGCAATGGATGTGTTAGTATAAATTATTAAGTCAGATATGGAATTTGTTAACAAATATCACCAGGTAGTAGTCAAGTTTCATAGAATCATAGAATCATAGAATCATAGAATGGCTAGGGTTGGAGAGGACCTTAAAGATCATTGCGTTCCAACCCCCCTGCCATGGGCAGGGACACCCTCCACTAGACCAGGTTGCTCAAAGCCTCATCCAGCCTGGCCTTGAACACCTCCAGTTTACATATGTAGAAGACACTTAATACTGAACTACAGAACCAGTTCATGCTGTCACTTTTAAGTGTGTGAAGCAGTAACGTTGGAATGGGAGCAAACATAAAAATAGGTCTAGAATAGATCTGACAATGTATTTTTCCCATTGGATATGAAATAGAATTGATACTGTTTTTCAGCTTGTTGAGTAAGGATAAATATAGCATCAGCAGCGATTCTTTTTCTGATCACAAAACCCCCACAAACTTATATTACTGAGAAGGAAAATACAGAATTCCTTTGCTTCGGATACAGATTTCCTTCAGGAGGTTTTGTGGGCCAGTGTGGTGAGCCATAGTTGTCATTTGCATCATTTGTCTTTCTTGAGTTTTATTTCTCTTTGTTATTTTCCTTTTCGTTACAATTTATTATTATTATTATATTTTATTTTATTTCAATTATTAAACTTTTGTTACCCCAACCCATGAGTTTTCTGACTTTTACCCTTCCAATTCTCTTCCCCCCATCCTACTGGGGCATGGGGAGTGGTCAAGCGTCTTGTGGTGCTTATTGCCAGCTGGGGTTAAACCACAACAGGTTAGAAAAAATGCTCCCTTTAGAAAGGGCTTCCAGCCTCCTAAGTTGCCTGATCTAAAAATAAAATAAGCAAAAGCAAGCAAAATATACCACTGAAATGACAGCAAATACGGATGTGAAATAGATCTTCTTTTAAAGGAAATAATGGTGAAGAAAGTTTCCGTGCAGCATATGCTTGTAAATGCTTGTGGTTTTTTGATTAAAATATATTTTTAAAAAATAAATTAGTAATGTAGCTACTGGAGGCAAATATTTTATGAATGTAAGAGCTAAAGCAGAAGATGGATGGCAGATGGAGCAAATAGGTTCACGGATGCTGCAAAGAAGGCTGCAAGCATTTTTTCTTTACTGTCAGATGATATGGAAAACATACTGATCCATACTGAGCCTTATCCTTCTAAAATGCATTTCTGTTCGTTATGGGAGCCCCAAGTATTTGATTTAATATGAATTAAGATTACACAGTTGGCCTTAATTCTGGCATTTCCTAACTTGGACAAGCTTGATTTTCATATCTGTAGTTGTATTAATCAAGTTTTTTGTTGTGGGTATAATTTCCTTTGATAAAAGGAGGGAGAGGATGGGCAACAAAACCTGCATCATATTAGTAGTTCTTCTTCTTGATACAGAAATCGTGGGATCATAGGAGAATTCATGTTGGGAAGAGCTTTGTCCAGTCTGATCTTGAAAACCACCGAAGGTGGGAGTCTATACCTCCAGTGAGCAGTCTGCTCTGCTGCTTAAGGTCTTTTCAATCCATGGAATAGTATTGTTCTACCTGGGTTAATAATACTTGAATTAGGTTGTGGGAGATGTGTCCTGGGACGTGTGAAATACATTTGCCCATGGGATGTTAAGGAAAGATTCCTTAATTTTATTTTGCCTTTACAACTTGGAAGGGAACCTGCTTCTTTTTTATCCTCTTTGCTCTAGTCCTCAAAATTCCTTTTGCCTCTCCTTCTGCCTTCACTGATCCTGGTTTCTACCTTCCTCTGCTTTTCGACTTACTCTTCTTCCCAATGCCAGTTGAGACCCTGTATCTATAATTTTTTACCTCTCTTTTTCTAAGCAGTTATTCTTTACTGTTAGGCCATACATCTGTTTGTTTTAATATAGAATATGGTTAGTACCAGCTTCTGAGTATAGAACTTGTTCCGTAAGAGCTAGGTGTAGGTGAAGAGAAGAAACTTACCGTTACTCTGAGTAAAAGCCAAGGATGACGCTCCTTCCTTAGGAGTTACAGTTGCTTGAAAAATTCTGTAGAAGACTGTGGTGCTGCACTGCATATTTTTCCTTTTAAGACCGGCACAGTATTAACTCAAGTGTTACCTCTCAAGTTAAGCGTGGCTGGAGTATCATCTGCATGAGTCTCCTAAGAATTCTGCTTGACAAGTGGTGTTGTATGCCCAAGGAAATTTTAATGGATGATGGGAACTTGATAATTTGAATTTGAATATTTGGGTGTAGATTTTTTTTTTCTTCCTCCTTCTGGATCCTAGTCCAGAAAATTTGCATTTATATGAATAGCTTGATATCCTTTGGGATTATTTGCTTGTGTAAGTTTATGTAGGATTTTTTTAATGGAGGTAAGCTTTTACACAAGAAAGACTGATCAGCTAAAGGCTTGAGGGCTTCTGCAACAGCAGTGTTCATCTTTTGAGTATGTGATGGATGATGAATCAGTTTTGTTTATTCATTTTATGTACACTGTATGGTGTGTCCCATCAAGAGTGTGTGATTGGGCATGAAGTCAGAGTGCCTTGGCCTGGGTTCTGCATGGAAGAGAATCTAGGGCAAGACTAGGCAGAGAGTGGAAAACTGCTTTTTCTCTTAGTGACTGAGTGTGGTATATTAAGGAAGGGGGGAAGAATGACAAGATCCAAGGTGAGACAGCTGAAGTGTTTGTGAGACAGTAGGCAGAGAGCTTGCATCAGGAATGAGTGCGGAAAGACCCCTGCTCTTAGGGGAGCAAATGTGCCTCCGAAGTGATGAGACTAAGGATGCTTTTCTAGTGACCCAAAGGGAGCGAAGGGTAATTTCTTTCAACCAGGAAGCCACTAAAGATTACTGAACTGAGCAAGTCTGGGAGATAGAATCCGTACTGGGGGAGACTTCTTCTCAAGGCTTTTATTTATTATTTCAGGATATCAGAATTTTCTCTTTTCATGGTAAGCTGCTTCTTGTGGATTTTTTTTTTTTTTTTTTGAATCATGCATAGCTTTAAACATCAGTCTCTGAAAATGCCATCTCGAAGCTTTTGGAAAGGCCTTTTGATATGGCATCTTTGGAATGAGTTGCTGAATAATTTCTTAGTGGACAGGTGCCCACCACTAAGAAAACAACATTTTTGGCACTTTTGTGAGTAAAGGCAGGTAATCTAAGCATTGGGTGAGTCCTGAGATGTTTATTCTTAGCTTCTTGTTTCCAGAGAAATTTTCTTTAGGTCCTGTCTGAGGCAAGAGAGCGTTTTGGAAAGATTTATGGCAACACAATCGGTACAATAAGCATGATAGCAAATGCATTTTGTTGACTGGCTTGTCACTTTGTTTTGTGCACGTTAGTTTGCACACTCCTAAGAATTATAATCTGACTTTAATATACTGTTTTTATTAGTTGTTTCTGTTTGTGTGTCCTGCAGGAGAATGACTCAGGAACATTGGATACAGTTGGTGCAGTTGTTATTGATCAAGAAGGAAATGTTGCTGCTGCTGTCTCCAGTGGAGGTTTAGCACTAAAGCATCCTGGAAGAGTTGGTCAGGTGATTATACCTTTTCAGTTGGGAATGACTGTTCAGCAATTGTGACACTAAGCGAGAGCTGTGATAGCAAACTGATGTTGTCCCTTCCCATTAAACTCTGAAGGCATTATCACTGTGTTGGAATGCAAGTTTTGTTTTTGGTGTCCTCTGTCAGTGTTATAAAACGTTGATAGGTAAGAAATTGTTCTATAGTTAGTTACCTTTTGCCAGAGCTATTAATAACTTAATTTATTGGGCTTGAATGTCTTCTTAATACCACAAGCAGTCTCTTAGATGCTTAAAGTGTTTTTAAAATAAGATTTTAATCAATATTTAATCAAGTTGTCCTAATTAAATTTTTAAATGATCTTGTGAATTGGTAGAAGTGGCTAAGGTATTAACACATCAATTATAAGCATTCCATCTTGGGAATTTTGAGGTGCATCAGAAATGTCATACACCATTCCTGTATGTCTGTATTTTTGGTCAACTTTTGCCACTGTCCTAAAAGCAGTTCTCTTTTGAAATGTATTTAAGACTTTCTTTTGGAATAGCAGGGTGAAAGGGGCTTTATATAAAGAGGGAACAGCTGGAATTATTTTATCTTTTAGCATCTGTATCATTTTCTGCAAAGTTAGGTTACAGTACCATATATTTGTAATAATAACTCAATTTGTAAGACTAGTAATGGAAAATGCAGCAAAATTGGAATTTTGACTGTTATGATCATCTTATTTATCTTTTGCATTAATACTTGCGTTTTTCTTGGGTTTCTTTTTTGTTGGTTTGGGTTTTCTGGATTTTTTTTTTTAAGGGAAGGGAAGAAAGAATAAACCTTGGATACTTACATTTACGAAAGATGCTTTTCTTTCCTTAGGCAGCTCTTTATGGTTGTGGCTGCTGGGCTGAAAATACAGGAGTTCATACCCCTTACTCCACTGCTGTGAGTACTTCAGGTATTTGCTACTTTTATAAATATTTCAAAAAGTTGCTCTCTTTCTCTGTAATTTGTTTACAGATTCCAAATAAAGTGTATCTATTAATGGTAAATTAAAATATTAACATTATTTCCAGACTACATTCTACATGTCTGTCAGTTATTTACATATATATATATATCTGCATGTCAATATTGTCTTGAAATCCATGAGTTAATCTCCATTTGTTGCTTATATTATTATTTTATTTAAGAAAACAGATTAATAACTATGTAAACTTTTTTCCTGTTCATCAGATTTATTGCACTGAAAGGATGTACTCTGTTTGTTATGTATTAATGGACCTGTCCTCCTGTAGAAAAGTGCTTTTGCAAGTCTAATATTGTGTTAAACACAGAATGCTTCTGTGACTGGAAGGTGTAAAGGGCTAAGATAGTTAGAGGGTGCCTTAACAGAAGAGGGTCCCCTGGATAAAAAAATATGTGCAAATGTCATTTTCCCCTCCAAAATATTTAAGTACTACTTTAAGTGAACATTAAAGTGAATTTATTCTTCATCTCTCTTTTCCTCTCAAAAGGAAAAGGAAAAGGCAAAACCAAATGACTAGAATAAGTGTTTTGGAAAACATTTATTCAGAAATTGTTAAAGTAATGTAAGAATTAGGGTAGCAGAGTTCAGATTTAGGTGATGTAAACTATATCCCAGGAGTTCTGCAGGGTTAGAGTCCTGTTGCAGAAACAGTGGGGAGAGCAAGGTAGCAGGGTGTAGGACTAAATTTTGACAGAGACCGAAGAGCATCAGAAATATCCTGTGATGCTTCCTCTGTATTTAAGTCTGTCTTGTGCTGTTGAAAATTTGTGTAGATGTTCACTCTTAAGTTCAATGTTAGTAATGGCAAGTGTCCTTTTTAGTATTTACGCAAAGGAAAGTTGTACTGAATGCAGAAGTGTCAGATCTTTCTACTCAAGGAACACCATATTGGTTTTACTTTAGTAAATGCTTACCCATTTAAGCAAATATATGTAAATATTGCGGTATTCAGGACCGTGATAATTAGGGAGTATAAGCCCAATATTAGAGATTTTTTATGGAAAAGCTGAGAAGGACACCTTTATTTAGTTTTTTAAAACTTTGAGGTCTATGCAAGTGCAGGCAAGCATCCTGATATACTTAAAGGAGATGTCTGGGTTTAATGATAGCCTTAAATAGAAGTCTCTTTTCTTTTTGCTGGTACTAATTTTATATAGCGGTAAATACTTTAATGTTATACTATTTATAACTATCACACATATATATTTCTTTGGTTTAAATCTTTTAACTTTCATGACATTGCATTAATACCAATCCCAGTTAATTGAAAAAGACTGCTGGCGGTCTGTGAAGTGTGGCCATCTGTTTATTCAGTGATTTGAAATTCAGACTAGCGGTGTTTAATTAAACTCTTGTTTCTGGCTTTCCTTTAAAGTGTGTGTGTGTATGTGTGTGTGAGAGAGGGGGAGATAGAAGTGTTTACAGGAAGTGAGAACTCTTCTGTAATCAATACCATTCTTTTTTCCATTTTCAGAAGCCCATAATGTTTTATTTTATAATGTAATTTATGTTTAGTGCAGTTTTAAAATATATCGATGCCTGACTCTTGTTTAAAATATGTGTATCCAGCAATGTGAACCATGAAGTTCATTAAGGGGTAGAGGGATGGAAAAATTAAATTGTAGGAAAAGTTGAGAAAATGAAACTTAAAATTTGGCCAGATCACAACAGGAGTTGGGAATGGGGGCGTAAACATCTGCAAATATTCAAAAGGTGAAATTGCCAAGGCTAAGCAAGAAAATAGTATGTTAACATACATCATTATTGTATGAAATTTTTAGAAAATAAAGGTACTACTACGTAAACTCTAGAAGATGCCTTGATTTGGAAAGCTCTAAGATTGACAGTGCTTCGTAAGAGAAGATAAGTTTTGTCAATTGGTGTACCTAAAATCAGACTAGACTGTATTTGTAATAGTGATTATACCCCCTCTTGTAAGTTTCTAAATTGATTTTGTGTGGTTATGTATTTAAAAAAAACAGTAACAAGTGAAACTTACATGTTATGTATAAGTAAAAACTGTGTGCATGCACATTCATTTCATGTTTCGTTTTACATACAGGCATATACACTTGTATGTAAAAGCATTTAAAATATGTACATAAAATAACCAAAATGTACAGTCAATTTAGGTTTCTATGGTTTTCACAATATAATATTTTATTGTTTTAATTTCACAGGTCTTTTCATTTTAAATTGTCGTGAAGTGGTAAATTTGGCAGAAATTAATCCTAACATTTTCTACAAGGAATTTGTTTTTCTGTTGTACAGAGAGAGAAAATAAAAAGAAGAAAATTAGGCTTTGGTTGCTGTGTGTACTGAGTACTGTACATGCAGACTTTTAATATTTATTGTTAAATTACTTCACAGAACAGCTGGTTTATCAAATTACATTTCGAATTTAAAAAAAATAATCTTGAATTAAGAGAAAAGTTTGTTATGATTCCCGTAAAGCTTTCTTGAAGGTTTGCTCTAAATGATTAAGTATTAATATATGTTAAACCAAATAATTTTAACTTACGGATTCTTTGGGAAATAAAATATTTCACATTTGTGCTGCTTTAGACTTTTTAACTTTTTTCAGTGATTGCTGGGGATAGAAATTCAAGCCTTGAGAGTCTGTTATATCAGCTTTATATTCAGTCTTGAAAAAGGATGTTCTTTGGCATTCGTTTCCTACAAGCAGTTTTTAAGGGCCAGGTTTTGTAAACTATTTTGATTCCCTGTTTATGAAATTGCTCATGTCTTTGGGTTTCGGATAACTACGATAAGCAAGAGATCAAAAAGGTTGGCAAAAAACCTCCGGTGTGGGGAAATGAGAGTTTGAAATAGTATTTCAAAATATACAGAATACAAGCTCTTGCACATTGTAATCCATGCGGAACTGTCAGGAATGTAGGAATTGAGACATTGGGTCAAGCCAGAGCTGTAGATAGTTTGGTGTCCTGTTTCAGATAGAGGATGTTTGCAGGTCTTTAAGGGAAAGTATGGGACTGGGAAAAGCACCTCCACTGTGTTGTCCAAGCTTCTAGCAATTTGTGATATTGAGACTTTGTAAGTCTAGGACCTTTGTACTAGATCAAGATAACTTTCTCAAGAAAGGCTTAGAAGCCCAGTTATTTAAATATTGCTGGGAATGTATTTCTTGTTCTGTGGTGGCTTACTTTTTGTGGAAGCTTTCTTGGAAAAAGAAAAGTGTTACTTTAAATGCCACAGTTAGTATCACAGTAGGTTTTATACTTGAATTTTTATTAATTTTGTTCTAAAATCCTTCTATTGAAGCTTCAGTTTGAGGCCTGTCTTTCAATACCATCCTCGTAAAAAAAAATAAAGGCATCACCATAAAAGTACTTCATTAAAACTATTTACAAATTCATGTAGCTTTCTTTAAATGGTCATGTATTATTTGAAGACATGCTTTTACATCTTGATCATCTGTTGGCCCTGGGGATGCTGGCAGGCTTCTTGCTTTTGCATGTTGAAGGAGGATTTGGTGTTAGTTCTTATGCCTTTAGCAAATTGTTTCTCAAATATTTTTGGCCATTTTTATCGTGATTTTGTATTGAATGTGCCAAAGGTGGTGGTTCTGAACTTGTTTGGGCATGACTTCAACTTTTTGAACAGTATTTTCTTACCTCTAAAGGTCTCTTGGCCTTGTTTTTTAGCCACACTGTCTTTGGTTTTATTTTTTTTGGCTTTTCAAAAGTTACTTCATCGTTTATAAAATACAGGATATTGTAAAACTCGTATTTTATGGCTATAGTTTAACAGGGGGTGGGACAACTGAAATCAAAAGACGCAGACTTTCTAAAGACAGGATGGGGGAGATGGTGGAACTTAGGAATGACTGTGAATATAAAGGGCCTTAAAGTCAAGATTTATTCTGTAACTGTCAGTCTAAAATTCAGTTGCTGTGTAAACAAGTAAAATATTTCAGATTTTTTAAAAATAAATTTTTGGAGACATTTCAAAGTATGAACTCTGAATTTTTATTTTTTTTTAAATATGGTTGTGGGACTTTATTGATAAACGAAGGATAAACATTACAGAAATTCTGTATCTCAAAACCAGTATTAAAATTTAGGAAATTCAGAGGATGTTGCAGTTGCAGGCATAGCTGCGATACCTGGGCAACCTTAACTGTGATGTCTGACAACATAATGCAAGTGCTATTCCATGCGAGAATGATGATAGAGACTGAGTAAAAGCATGTTAAATGAGGTGATCATTACCAATGGCCTTTATTTAGTATAAATGTAAGTAACAGCTAAACTGGTTTATGGTCTTTAAAAGCTCTTACATGCACGTGTGTGCACATATTTGCACATGCACCCAGACACGAACAAAACAGCCTCCCCTTTAAGCACCCCCACGGCCTCCCAAAAAAAGAGGCCAAAACCACGCTCCAAGGCCACTTGGAACTCTTTAGTGAATGTTTTTTGTTGGTATATGAATGTAAACACAGGAAGATGGGTATTATTGGGAGGGAAAACATTGTGAACAAAACCTGACCACAGGAGAAACAATAGTCCATTTTTTGGCTGTTCTTTAAGAAAACATTTCCTATTTTTTCCTGAACTTAATAGAAATCAAAGACTTTGTGTAAATTCTTCTCATTCAAAATAATATGAAGTGTGGTATTGAATCTCCTCCCCAGTTGGAATATCCATGATTATTGTGAATATTTTTCTACTAACTGTGCCGAAAGTAATACTACTGGGGTAAGAGGCAAGGATGTGTTTTTCCCAGAGACAAGTTGAAAAGTAATAATATTCTTTGGATATACAGAACCTTAAATATAAAATATTAAGATAAATACAAAATTTACATTAAGAGCTAATGCAGGAGGCTTTGAAAATGCAACTATGAGTGGAATTTTTGAGTGGAAATGTAGAGAATGAAAATAATGCGTTGCATTCCTTTTTATATCTTTACAACAGTAGGTAGTATAAAGTGTACTTACCCATTCTCCGTGTGGGGTGACATGCTTTGTTTATGTGTATCAGCCCTTGAGGCCAGCAAACCTTTTAATATTGCATTTCTCAAGATAGACGGAAAGTCTTACATTATTTACAAAATGCAGAAATTCTGTAACACAAAGCTGCAAGGTGTCCAGCTTTTACTAGAATGCATTTGAGGAGAATATTTGATAAAAGAAAGGTACTGTGATGTGAGGTCCTAGATAGAATTTAAATGAGACCTAATTATGGTTTATAATCCTAAAGAAGAAGGAGTAAAATCTTAAAATATATTGAGATCTTTTAGAAAAATTAGGCATGTTAACAAATATAATTGAGCTTCAGGAGGGAGCCTGAAGTTTTGTTTTGTTGAGAAGTAGCAGGGATGTCAGATTTATGGACCCAAACTGAGGGGTAGTTGAGGATTCAGTCTGGGAAAAGTCCTTCAGTGATGTCTTGCTCTTCTCCCCTCCCCAGAGTCTATTCCTGACTGAACGAAAATCAGATACAGATAACAGCAATGTTTTAGGAATACATACACAGACTATGTAGTCTGTTTAAAGAGTTATGTCATTCTCACAGTGAACCAGAGGGTAGAGGAAGAAAGAGGTCTGTCTCCAGACAGATCAGTATTTACCTCTGAAGTGAATGCTTCAAGAGTTCAGGCTTTGTGTCCAGATGCCGTTTGGAGGCTTCAGTGCTGTAGAATGTGGTGTCTCAACCAACTTACTACCACCGCAAGGCTGTGTGAAGATAGGGGAAACAACAGGCAGAGATGATTTGTGGGAATGGTAGCATTAAGAAGCAGTCAATTAAACGCAGTACCGCAGTGTTCAAAGCTGGGGTTTTGTCCACAAAATAATATAGAATAGTTGTTTGAATTGCCTTTGGAAGGGTTGTTTTGAAGCAGAGCTGGATGGATGGAACAATCAAAGAGTGCTTATTGCCTACTGAAATTTTAATTGGACTTAATGTAACAATGTATCATAAGGTTGCAGGGACTTTTTGGAAGTGGTAGTCACTTGCAGAAGGCCCAGTGCTCAGAGAGAGGTGTGTTCATAACCTGGGGCAGCAGCCAGCTGTGCAGCACTGGCTCCTTCTCTGAACACTCTTAGTCCTGTTCCTGTTTGCTGTACACTGCCCAGATGGCTTGAACTGGATGCAAGGATATACAATGAAGCGGAGGCTATGGCAGACTGAACTCTCTTTTTCTGCCTTAAATGTTTTTCTGTGAATGGGAGAAAATAATTATATACATTTAGTTAGCTAGTCTCTCATTTCCTTTCCTGTAAATTTTATATGACAAGAGTGATATAGTTTGGAAAGATGTAGTATTTTTACAAAGAGATCAGGAGTAGCAAAGCTTCTAATCAAGGCCTAGGCAAAAGTAGTTTGCTTTTTTCTTTTCAGTTTAACTTTAATTAATCTTTCAAAATATATTAAATGTAAAGAAGAATGTAAAATGCACATCCGCTTAAATGGAACTACGTTTTGTCTTCGTGCTAACCTCTCTTGGAGGTACATCTGCAATTCTTCATGTTCATAATTGAACAAATATCTTTTTTTAAATAGCTAAAGTTATCTGGCATTTCCCACTATTTAGAAGTGAAGGATTCATACATTTAGCATATTTTAACTCTTTGGCTTTTTTTTTTCCCTGCTCTCTAAAATCATAGAAAATCTGGATGAGTTGTTCCTCAAAATTATTTGAGTTTATTTTACCCATATTAAAAACTTAAATACAGAAAGTGTTTTCCCACCTTTCCTTAGGGAAAGTACTTTAGACACAGTTTGTCTGGATGTTGAATTTGTCTTTTGTTATCTTTGAAACCTACCCAAATTTACTGAAGGTACACCCTTTTGGCAAATTTCCATTTGCATGTTCTTAGTAGGTGTTCGTTAATTTGGAAGTTAAGTCATCTAAGAATTTTCTATCTGCAAAAAGAATGTGCTCCATTGATCCCTCTAGGATCAGTGCTTTGGGAATTGGACGGGACTTCGTTTGCAGGTGTTCTTCCTGGCAGCAGGTCAGTAAGTTAAAAATTTCTCCTGCTAGTATGAAGGCAAGATGCAGCAACTGATACAGAGAGCTAAAATTATGCAACTTGGGTTTAGTACTGTAGTGCACTGTAGAATTTTATGTCTTTTCAGAATTAGACTTTGAGTATTTATTGTAATATGTAACTATTTGTATAGTTTTTACATTGCAAGTTTTTAGTCAGCTCTTTCTAGAGACCAGAGCTTGCTAAAATACAGGTTTCACTGTGTTTCCATTGGGCATAGGAACAAGCTATTCAGGAAATAAAGCAGAAATAGTAGGTTTTTAACTTGTTAACTGACACTTATTTTCTAGGCACTACCCTTTAACTGAAAATAACGACATCAAAGTTGAAACAACTTAACAGGACCAGGTTCAGACTCTGCTGTATGGAATAGATAATAAAATACAGATAACCTGTAACTTCTAACTTCAGCTTCTGAAAAGAGTCATACTTTGGCAGTGAAGTAAACTAGATTAATTTTTCCATTCCTGAGTGAATGTGAGTAATGCAAGTTTCCATTTTGTACTGCTTTAAAACAAGTTCCAACACTTTGTGTTGAGGTGCTGTATGTTTCAATAGCTAGACAGGCTCCGGCAGCTTGTCAAAGTTCTATAAGCTCTCTGCTTATGGCTTGCAGAAAGCAAGCTAGATTTTCATTTCTCCTTTCATTCAACAGGAGTCTCTTTCATGTCTGAAAATTGAAAACGCGTGTTTTTCAGTGTGGTGCATGGATGTGTGTGTGCCCTCTGGCACACCTGTTTCTAATTTCCTGACTTGAAAGCATCTTCCATCAAAAGAAGCAGAAAAACAATTTCTTTCTGACACGCTGCTTGGAGGCCCTTGCTTTGCAGAAGGCCTTCCTTTCGCTTGCCATCTTGGTTCCATTGGTAGAACATTATAAGATGCAGAGCACACATTGTACGGGATGTTCAGCTTATATTGTGCTGGGTTCTTTCCCCTCTTGTTATTTCAATCTTCAGAAATCTACTTGAGAAGTCACTATGCTGAGGAAGATACATTAATTTAATCCTTAGTTTCTTGCATGAAGCTCAAATTAAGGATGAAAGTCTATATCAAATTAAGTTTTGTATAACTTGTGAATTAAGTAGAGTATTAGTTACTGTTTGGTACAGAAGATTAGACTAAAATTTAAATATTATAGTTCAGGTTTCTTACCTGTTCTTCTAAATAGTATCCAATATAATAACTGAAATTCAAAGATGTTAACAATTTTAAGAAAAAAAACCAAACCATAAAATAACCCTGGTGACTTGGTTGTTGTGAAAATTGTGGATAGGCTAACTAGGAAATACTACAGAACAGAGCTATTAAATGTTAAAGATCACTTAGGAAGGAAAAATACAAAATTTTAAGCTGTAGCGTAAACATTACTGGCTTGTCTGTTTTCTCAGTTCAGCAACTGACACATTCACAAACAGCATCTGGATTGTCTCTGTAGCTACCATGCAGCAGGATGGCCCTGTCTGGTGGTACGCTATTGAATTACATCAGTTTCATTTACTGACAAGCTAGTTCCAAAAGACTTAGAGCTTGAATGCCATTTTATGCAAACAGCTAAGCAGTACTTGAAGATGCAAAGACTGGGCTGCCCCTGGCTCTACAGCCTAATGGCCAGTGGTTCATGTGCTTGTAAATCTTGCCTTTGCTGAGCTTTGTTCATTATTAATATGATCAAGTATATGCAGAAAACACTAAAAATGTAATCAAGGTATGTGCTTCTATGTAATTTTATGGACTATAACAAAAAAATTCTTAAATTTTTAAATGGGTCAGTAAGGTTCGCATTTATGCCTGCTGAGGTATGCAACCCTGATATGTTTCTCATCTTGTGCATATATTGACGTTCAGGTACCAAAGAGTTGCTTTCTAGAGTATCTGCCCACTACTGGAATTGTGAATGACAGTGGAAAAATTGTTGTCACTTGTCAGCATAGTAACAGGTTTCCGTGATGGTTTCCAGGCTCTGATTCCTTTGCAAAAAGGCATGTGTCTCACTTGTTGTACAGCACTGTGCAACATAACAGGTGCATTTGAGACTTTCATGTACAATTGAAAAATTCTTATTAGGAGTCACTGTTGGTTTGGTTTTAGTATTAATCAGTGACAATCCACCAAATATAATAACACATGCAGTTAAATGTAGTATAATGTGAGATAGTTAAGCAAATGAACCAGGTCTACATTTTCATCAGCTTATGCACATGATTTGGAAATGTATTAAAGTGGCTTTGACTGTGGTTGATGTCTTGAGTCAAGTTAATAGAACTTTTTCAGAACTTCGTTAATGCTGGTGGTTAGATTACAAGTGAATGGAACTATAAATTTGAACCCACAACTTTATATTGTAAGTTATAAATCAAATTTCAATTACTGTAATTCTGTATACATTTATTTTATGTCTAGCCCTAGTATTATATACAGTATTTTCCCAGTTTGAGACTATAGAGACATATAGGTGTGCTAAAACCTGCAAGACAGTTCATGCTCTAGTATTTGGTTCTAATGTAAGATAATAGGAAGGGCAATTCTATTGGAATAATTAGGGTAATTATTTTTCTCAGCCTTTATCTGGTGAAAGTATGTGAAACACTGCCTAGTTATTTTTCTTGTTCAAAAATAGATGTTCCTACATCACAAACTTCAGTAACAACTTTTTATTTTCAAAATGGGGAGATTATTTTCCTTAGTTATTATGTCCCTGCAGATTGCTGGCATGTGATGTGCTGAAAGATTTTTACATACACTGCCAGCAGCAGTCTGTAAGTTTGCTGCCTTACAGGTTGGCATAAATATGACAAAAAGAAATGACTTTGTCTGTGGGGATGTAGAGATGTGTTATGTGTTAGTTGAATTGCAAGGCTGCTTTCCTTGTGGTTGATCCTGGATCCCATCAGAGAGCTGCAGCTGTTCTTAACCCATATTAAGTTTTCTCTCTCTTAATTTTTTTTTGTAGCAGACTTGATGTTATGGGAACTCTTCAATAAAGTCATTCTCTTGGGGGAAAATAACATTATACATCATGCTAAAAAATGGCTATTGTCTTTTTGATGCCAATTTAGAAATTACTTTAAAAATGTGTAGTAACATCTGGTTTTATTACTTGATGCATAGGCTCACTGTGATCTTTGTGTCTCATTTGCTCAATTCACATTCTAAGTCCCATGCTTCTTACCTCACATTGGGTATAAATGTTATATTTAAAGGTACTAACAGGTTCTTTTCAAGAAAATTCAACTTGCTAAATTTTTGCTGGAGCATATGCTTATTTGCTTTTATTTTTTACAGCAAAACTTCATATGATTAAATTGTCTTAGTTTAAAAAAAAGTGATAGCCATATTGTATCTATTGGTAAAATGCATCTTGCAGTTTTTGCATATTCTTCATACATTACTTTGTCTTCAATAAATATTATATAATTCTTAGTTCTATTGTGGACAAAAGCTTTCAAGCATGTAATGAATCAAGTAATGTGGCAATGAATGGACAGACCCTACTGTTATCACCTGTTGAGGACACTGTATTGTGTGAGCCTCTTGAAGATAATATCCTACCCAGGACACTTTTCTCAATAGCTTGAGAACTTGACAGTCTCAATGAAAACACTTTTTTCCTTTAGCTCTCAAGAACTGCCTCCCTCCGCTGTGTGATTGTTGTAGTGGTTCAGCTATTTAATTTTCCTCTGAATTTATAACTGGTTTTTACTCAATCTGTTTGCTATACACAGAATTTGTCTTTCTGTTGTGCCAATTGTATGTAGATTCAATGCCAAAGTACCCCACTTCAAACAATTCAGTTTAACCTCATTGTGTTAATCAGGAGACACTGTCTGTTAGCAGGAGCACATAACTGACGCCTAAGATATAAAAAATTTTAATGGTTGAATATAGCAAGATTTTGGGACACGTGTACACAATTTTTCTGCCATCTGGTCCCTGGGCCCATTTTCTGACATCTACTTCATCCATAATGCTCCATAGCATTCTTTTGTTGTGTGGTTTGGTTTTTTTTTTTTTTTAAATCTTGGAAATGGTGGGTGAAGGGTCTTTATTAACTTTTTTCCTTTGTGTTAGCGGTCTTTGAAGAACAATTTGTAAACCCACTGTGCCTTTAAAGGGAAGGATATAATTGTGTGACAAGTAGCCAGAGAGATTCTTGGAGTAGGTTGCCATGTTAATTAGGGCTTAAAAGTGGTGGCAAGAACAAGAAGCTGATCTGTGAGTAGCTCCAAGACACAGCTCTAGACCTGCCGATGTGTGTTCGTGCAATGCTGTGCCCAAACCAGTCAGTCCTCTAAACTCAGCATACTGGGAAGCAGAGTGATGAGATGCTCAGCAGGCTGCAGTGGAGCCAGTTTGGGTTGAGTTTATTTATTAATTCTCTCTGTGTGCCAGACCTAGGCTAGCTTCAGCCGGAGTTGCTCAGTTTGCTCTGTTCTGGGCTTCCAGTAAAGTGAAAGCTATCCGTAGAGACTGAGCTGGCTTTGTCTGAAGCCAGTTTAGGTCTGATGTGTTACCAGCTCTGGCTCTCTGCCATGTGAAAGCAGATGGATTGTTTCCAGCCATAAATTATCTTTGGAAGCTGCATAGGTGTATTTATGTAGTTCTGCACCTGAGCTAGTAAGTCCAGCTGGATTAAAGCTTATTTTTGTATGGAGCCAGCACAGTGCTTGCATCTTGTCATAATTAATGAGAAATTTGCTAGAAATATATGTAGATAACTGGGAATTTACTATATTTGACTTCTCTCTATATATTCTCTCTATGTATTCTGGTGTTTAATGCAGTTATACTCTCATATACTCTGACGTTACAAGTCTGATCAAACTGTAATCACCTAAATTTAGATAATTACAATTATTGTCATATTACAGCTGCTTAATTAGTTAGTTGGGTTTTTTTCCTTTTTTTCCTAACTGGATAATGCATTTCAGCTTAACTAGTGCTTGGTTAGACCTCTTCTGACTGTTTCATCTGCTTACTTGCCATTGAGGAAAAATGTCAACAAATGGGAGGCATAGTAATATAATGACTTTTGTACGTGTGCAGAAGGGATCACCAGCATGGTTCCCTGTCCAAGAAAACTTTTATCCAATAAACGTGCACTGTACCATTTGACCACAGCTGTATGTCCCAAAGCACATTGCAGGAATGGAAAAGAGCGTGGGAGAAAAACAGCAAGTGTGTAAGTGTTCCTGCAGAGTAAGAGTAGCACTGGTGACCTATTTGTCTTCGTCTTCAACAGGTTTCAGGGAACAGTTACAGTAAGCCCAAAGGCAATAAATGGTTGGTTGCTGGAGGTTTTTTTATTTTCTTAAAGACAAACCTTTTAAAATTACAGGAATTTTTATTAGGAATCCAATGAGCAGCCCCATGTCAAAAATCATAGGTAAATTCCTGTATTCCTTTGACAAAAGGCTAAATCAGATGGATTAAATAGAAGATTATGTCATGCAAAGGAGTTACTATGGCATTTACTAAAGATGTTCTCAGTTTGAAGAGAGTTGCGAGGATCATTCTTGTGAGAATGATTAGTAAGTGGGTTCTTTGATAGAGAATTGCAGAATCTGGATAAAGATGATAAGTCAGAGGGAGTCTCACTATTTCTTCTCACTATTTCTGTTTCTTCTTTCTGTACTTTTTTTGTTTTATGAATTCATGCAGTAGAAATTTCAGGAAAGTTGTGAGAAAAACTGCTGACATTTTTGAATTTTCGTGTGAATCTCACTCTTTAAAAAATAAAAATTAAAAAAAAAGACAGACACACTGTCATATGCATTTTTTTTATTTGACTGTGGTGATGTAAAATAATGACAGAGTTTCCTCATAGTGATACCTGTATTTTGACTTTTCCCAATCTTAATATTTCTTTAGGTTGTGGAGAGCATCTTGTCCGAACCATACTGGCCAGAGAATGTTCATGGGCTTTGCAAACAGAAGATGCCCACCAAGCTCTCCTAGAGACTATGCAAAACAAGTTTATAGGTAAGGTTATGGTGCTAATTGCCTAAACATTGCATAACATTGTTTAAAATGCAATTAACCCTATTAAATAAAATTAAGATACCTTTTTTGTGATATCTGTTGAAACCTTATGTTGCAGTTGGCTTCAAATTCAGTGTTGTGTTACATATAAAAAATGTTAAATCAAACTACAGAATAATATTTTAGGAAATCTAAAGGAAAACACTTGGGAAATATTGCAATTGTTATGTGAGTCACAGAATACCTGGAGAGGTTTGAAGAAAGAATTTCCTGCCTGAATCACTGGCTGTGGTGTACAATTGCATATTTTAGAATTGGTGGATTCTAGAGCACTAATAAAAATTATTAATCATGTTAATCCTTTTAAATATAGTAGACTTCAAAACTACTGCATGTTCTAATTGAATGCTTTGGACAGACAGATTCTGGTTTGCTATTCACATGATGAAATTAATTTATTGAAAAAGTGAAGTAGACTTAATTCAAGACTATAAGGTAAAACCAATTTTTTTCCTTTATGTGAGAGGATTACACATGACTACTTATACCTGTTTAATTTCTTGTGAATACAGATCTTGTTTTCTTTCTTCAAGTCATAACCAAAATATGAGTGTGTGTTGTGGTTTTGTGTGGTGGGTTTGTTTTTTAGCAGGGGAGGGGCCACAGTAATGGCTCCTGTAAGTAACTGCCAAAGGTTTCCCCTGACTCCAAGTCTGTTCTGGCAGCAAGGGAGGGGCTACAGTGGTGGTTCCTGTAAGTGACTGCTAAGAGTTCCCCCCTCACCCTGGCTCCAAGCCTTTGGAGCCTGGGCTGGGGTGGGAGTACTACCAAGATGGCCCCTGTGAGAAACTGCTGGAAGTTTCCCCAGCTTCAGGCTGGACCCACCCTGGCCAGGGCTGAGCCAGTCAGCGCCTCTGTGAATGACATATTTAAGAGGGGGCACAGAAGATGGTGTTGGCCTGACCGTCCAGCTGCCTTCCTGGCTTTCTTTGTAACCTGACCTGCCATAGCCCAAGTCTCCGCCATGGCTCGCCTGAGAGCCAGTTTTCTCAGGAGCTGGTGAAAGAACCTGTGGTGGAGAGAGAAGTGGGATATGAGAGAGACAACTATGCAGACATGAAGGTCGGTGAAGAGAAAGGAGAGGAAGGAGGTGCCCCAGAACAGAGTACCATGCCGGGTGGTGAAGAATAATGTTGATGCACGTTGGTCCCTCATGCAGCCCATGAAAAGAAGAGCTCATTTGTAGCTCATGGAGATGTAGCTGTGGCGGACTCCACATTGGAAGAAGTAGCTGTGCCCGAAGGAGGCTGTGAATTTTGGAGAAACCCATGCCAGAGCTGAGCCATTGTGAGAGGACTGTGACCCCATGTGGGAAGGACTCTCCTGTGAGAAGGGACCCCATGCTGGAGCAGGGAAAGACTGTGAGGAGCCCTTCCCTGAGGAGAAAGAAGCGGTAGAGACAACATGGCCTGACTGCAACTCCCATTCCCTGCACCCCTGCACCGCCAGGGGTGAAGAAGGTACAGAAACAAGGAACAAAGCTTTTGGGCCTGGAAGAAGGGAGCGGTTGGGGAGAAGTGCCTTTCTAAGATGTAGTTCTTTTTCTCATTATCTTGCTTTGATTTTGATCATAAATAGTTAATACATTTAATTGAGGGTTTTTTTTGTGTTTTCCCAAGTTGTGTTGGTTTCTTGCCCATGACCATGAGTGGTGAGTGAACCCTCCCTGTCCTTGCCTCAGCCTACGAGGTTTTTAATAAGAGGCTGTGTGGTGGCTTTTAAAACCACGACAATGTAGTATTATAAAATATCTATATAAGCTTGAACTTTTGAAGATAGTGTAGATTCCAATGAGGCTTTGGGCATATATGTTGAATTGCACTGTCTTTATAGCCCTTAAAATTTTTAAAGCTTTAGAATCCACAGACAATTTTGAGCTTCAAAATTTCTTGTGGGAAATGTATCACTTCTTGTATGCTGTGTTGCCAAAGTTCATTTTTATGGTATTTTAATTAGAACTGAAAGAGGGGTATATGCCTACCTTTTTGGGACCCAGGAACCATTGCCCTTGGTCTTGGCAAGCAATGCTTTGCAACTTCTTTATTTCTGTTTATAATATTGAATCTGTATTAAACTCTACTTCTGACAACATTACATTTGACTGTTTGAGGGGAAGTCACATTCACATTGGAAGGCTGCACTTGATAATCTACTTCTGTATTGCATTTCTAGGTGCTGTAAGAATGCAGAACAAAGTAATCCCAGTATGTTTCCCAAAAAGGTTATAATCCAAGCAGCACAAATGTAATTTTTTTTTTTGTTTAATCACTTATTCCAGTACATAGTGGCACAAAATTAGAGAATTATTTACCCAAGAGAAGCTTTTAGGATGGATGCTTGTGATAGCTTTGCTAATTTGTAACACTGCTCTGGTGTTGTACAGAAGTGTCAGATCTTTACACCGTAGTCTCAAAATTTCTTGTGTTGTATGTGGTAGAGTACTGAAAACATGAATTACACTTAAAACAATAGGCTTGTACTATATAGGGGATTTTTCCTGGGAATTTTCATAGATGATGTACTAGTGATATTTCAGGATGTATGGTATGATGCAAGATTTCTTACTGTTGTGAAACAATAGGGTAAAATGGGTTAATAGCCTACTTGCTGATGGCATGGGTTCTTTTCTTGCTAGCCTTTCTTAAAGCCCTGTTTTGTGGTTGTGTCAAACTTTCACCAGAATTATAATGGACCAAGGCCAAAAAAAAAAAAGGCTTTAACAAAGCAGAGCTAGGATGTTTTGTCAGAAGTCAAAATGTTCATTACTTGTATTGGAGGGATGAACAGCTGATTTTGGCAGTTGCCATCAGATTAGTGCTTCCTGTTTACAGAACTCTGAGTCTCCCCAGAGCCCTGGGAACCTTTCCAGCTAGGGAATGCCTGGCTTAAACAGTGAGTGCTGTTTAAACAGCAGGTGATGAGTAAACTAATGGCAGATGTGCTTCTCTCAGCCTTTCTCAGAGCCAACTTACTATGGATAATGCACAATTGATGGTTGAATTGAAGGTGAGAGAAATTAAATGTAGATTTTTTGTAAATCTAATGGGCTTGATATCTTTAATCGAAGAGCACTGAAGGCTTGGTATGCAGTCAGAGAGTGGTGTTCTGTAAACAAAAATACCTTCCAAACAGAAGAACAGAGGATTTTGTTACTCATCATTCCTTTCAAATGTGGCCAAGTTTGTGGAATGTAGACTTAGAGTAAATGTTTGTGTCATCTCACTGGCGGGAAATCTGAGCTTTTAACAATGGCAATGCTACGTATCGTACTTTAAAGCTTCTTATAAAGTGTTAGAAAATAATGAGCTGCAAGACATAGGTGGAGTCTGATTGTTCTTTCCTTAGCAGAAATACATTTGTCTAGTCTTGTGTTTTTAAGCTGTGCTTCAGTTCACAAATGAGCAATGTCTGCAGAAAGGTAATAGCAGAAAGATAATGCTGACACTTTCCCTTTTAGAAATTTTGTTTCAAATACCTCTCTTGGGAGCAGGCGTTTGGATAGTTAGGAATCATAGAATACGAATTTCCCAATTATGAGTTATGCTTGTTAGGGGGAAAAAAGCCTCATACTTAAACAGTTACAGGACTGCCAGTGACTGTCCTTGCACAGTGTTACTGTTACTTTATATTTTGGCATTGCATCACTCTCAGCTTGTAGTATCCTTTGTGGCTTTATAGTGAAGGATGCATGCTATGGAAGCATTACTATGTCTTCTCCCTGACACGGAAGAAAAGACTTGAGAATGAAGTGATCCCGAACTTTCATATAACCTATTTTAACCACCACAAGTTTGCAATTTCACAAGTTTGTATTTGATGGTAGACAGAATTGAGGAGGCCTGTTTTTTACCTGTACAATAAAACGATCTGAAAAAAATAACACAATGTGGTGATGTTACACAAGGGTTTGTCTAGGTCCTGTCCTTCTTATCAAAAGCATTGGGATTCTAATGGGCAGCAGTATCCTCGTAAAGGATTTTGTAAAACCTGGCCTGTAAAGTTTGAAGGTACAGGTGTTTTTCCTTGCAGCTTCTTTAAAAATTCTAAACAGATGTTTTAAATTACTTACAAAGATTTCTGGTTTCAGACAGCTTGCACTTAAACATTTAACAAGTAATGGTGCATGAAATTAAAAGCAGGCTTCATTTAATGTTTATACATTCATCTAATGTTTATTTAAATTGTTAGCTTGGAGTTTAGTGGGGTACATAGCAGAGTGGCAAACAGCTTCACTTTAAACGTGTTCTGTACACAAACTGACAAAGGACAGTGGTGCAGGTGATCTATAGATGATTCTTCTGAAAAAATCTGAATTTCACTCAGATCACAGCATGAAAAGATTTTGAACTGTTTAGCTGCACTCCGTTATAACTGGGGGATGCTAAAGCACTTAGTTACACTATGCCACAGTCAGTATTTAGACCAAAGTTCTGCAGACTTTGAAATCTAGTGTAAACAATGAAGCTGGTAATAGTTTCTCTGCTATGGAAGAGTCTAAGTGTAAAACATCTGATGAACAGTTGGTTAGTCCTTCAACTGGGTAAGTGCAAATGAAACACTTCTTTTACAGTTAGCATCAAGTCTGTGCTAGGCTGGATCTGTCCAGTAGCTGCAAATGGGAAAAAAGCACACAGGATCAGAAATTAACAACTCTTACCAATCGCATGCTTTGGGTTAGGCAACCTTCATCATGGGAGTAGTTTAATTTACAAGAGTAAATGTCTAGAATCTTGCTTACATAGACCTACTCTGTGTTAAAATACACTCTTTAGCATAATTGTAATCCTCAGCAGTAAGTCTGCATATCCAGAAATATCTTTGTTTAAAAAAAAAATAATAGATTTGAATCCCTCTTTTAACTTTTTTTTTTAATTGCTTTAACTGGAAAATAAAATACATTCTCTGTTTTAAAACATGTGCTGTTCAGTGTATATTTAATTTGGCTTAGAGACTGATTTTTAGGGGAGGAGAAACAGTCCTTCTGAATTTACTGTAGTGTACAATACAGCAATGTTATTACTGTAGGCAACTGGTTTTTACTGACACTATTTAGAGGCTGATTCCCCACAACTTATCCGGTGCAGTGATCTGGAGGCATGCACTATATTGCTGCCGATTTTGCACTGAGATGGTTTAGCTGAAATTGCTGGTGAAAGCAATTGGAATCGATGAGGGTGCAGTCATGCAGTTTGCTTCTGATGACTCTGTGGATGGCAACCTCCAACAGAAGTGGTAAAACAGATAACCTATGGAAGTGGCGTGGGTGAGAAGATCATGAACCATTGCAGGGGTTTTGCAAGTGACTGTGTGTTTGTGTCTTCATTTGCTGTTTGTGTTTGGAAGTGAGAGGAAGTGATTAAGTTCTTGTTTCAGACTTTTTCTCCTTTCCAGAATAATGTTCATTCTGCAGCTGATGATAAAATGGTGTAGAAGATTAAAAGTTGGCTCTGCATTGTTATTGAAAAAAAAATAATCTTCAGTAGCCTAGCTGACAACACTAAATCTCAGTAATTTCTTGAGTTGCAACCGTATGTTGGCTCAATCTTTATTGCTACAGCTCCAAACTGTGTCTGGCTGCAACAAGAAAGACAACATGATCCCACCATTTTCATTGTTATGTTGTATTATGTTGGTCAAGGTGCTACGAATGTGAGAATAGCCTGTAGGTTCTGGGTTTTGATGTTGTGCACCACTGGGTAGAAAATGCTATGTTTTTGTATTTAGGAGAGGTAATGCATCCCATCTTCTTTGCTTTGTTTGCATAACACAAACTTTTAAGGCATTTCCTGGTTTAATACTCCATTCAAATTACCCACTACAAGTCATCAAAGCCATTTTACTCATCTCTGTGTAACCCTAGTACTACTGTTATGGTCAATTCTTGCAAAGTTAGTGCAGACCAAGGTCCAACGAGACCTGGTCTCGTTTGGTGTAACCAACATTTGTTCTTACTCCAAGGGCCCAACTCATGGTGTTCTTAAAGAAGTCAGCTTCTTGCTTCTTCGGAGTGTTTTATGAGTGCTGAAGTTAAAACGATACTTTATCATGCTTTTATCATGCTTTTACCATACACAGCACTATTAAATTAATCTTCTTCTTGAGTCTTCTAGTTGAAATAACAGATGTACTTCAGGAAAGGCTGAATTAATGCAGTCAGTTTTCTAGCTTTTGAGTGTTTAGCATGGACTTCAAAGCCTTTGAATTTTGTGGACTGGTGATAAAGCTTCCATGGCGCATAATCATTGAAGGAATTAACTTGGTTCAGAAAACAATTGTGTACAGATTTAGGGCAGTACGATGGACAGCATGTTTGAAGTCAATAACTAAATGCTACATATGCTGGCAGAACTGGGATTCTCGTGAGCATAGTTGTGCATGTATAGGTAGAGCATCTCTTTGGATGAAATTGTAAGCTTAAGAGTTTGTTTTACGTGCTTGAAACTCAAGTTTTAAATTATTTTTTTAAACTTCTTTTTAAAAAATGTCTCACAAAACACATATTTTGAGTGATTACTTTTCTTATTCTGTACTCCACTGAAGAATATGAATGCTTTGTTCTTGCCAAAAAATCCCTGTAAAAATGAAAGAATTCTGATGAAAATGTGGCATTACATGTTTTGCTGCAGACTCTTTACATGGAAAGAAATATACTGCCAAGTCCTCTCTTAAAGTTTAGGAAGAGAGAGCCTAGCACGTGCAAGTTATTCAGATTATTGAAAATTTGATCAGTGATGATGGCACATAGTTGACAGAATCACTGTGAAAATTAAGAAATATGTGATTCGTTTATTTACAGATTTTTCTTTCTTCTACTCTTTCCTAAGTGTAGGAGAAAGAAAAACACAAAAAAAGTGATTAACCCAGTGTAAGCATTTCTAGAAGACTTTAGTGGCTTCAAGTCTATAATCAGTAGTTGCTGTCTGGTTTTTATGTGCATTCATACGGTCTTAGTGTTTTAGTAGGGCCTTAAATATGCTGTCTGATTTAAATACTATTTTCTGGCTGTATTCTGCTGAAGTAGAACATTTTTAGCCATGCTAATTAAAGAGATTATTAGTATTTTTCACTAGAACTTTGAAAGAAACTTTCAAGGGCCTTGAAAGAGATTAAAGGTTGTATGACCTCTATGAAGAAAACCACTTTTTGTTCGTTTGCTTGCAGAAATCATACCACTTACTTAGCCAGCACTTGGTTAATGCCATGGAAGTATAAGAGATATACTTATCATCTTGGAAAGCATGCAGTAGAAGATTTTGATTTGGGTGGTAAAACTTTCTACAACTTACCAAGCCTTGCATTTCTGTTTTAACTAACATATTTTCCTGTTTTGTTAACTCTTATGTTATGATTGGCTGGATTCTTGGTTCACAGGGATTTGGTTGCAGTTGATAATTAATACAGTAGGTGTAATTGGTACCTAGTAATAGTGGTTGTACAAAGCAAGTCATGCTTTAAAGATAATAACTGTTTGTATTAGATCACGTTAAGATAGTACTGTTTATTAAGCGTACTATGTATATTATCTTCCTGCAATATGGGCTTCTGTTGTAATGACCACCTTGTATTGCTTTTGAACGTGGTTGCTCTTATGTTGAGAGAAAACATGGTAAAGCTTTTAGTTTTCCTTACAATAAAGTTTGAAGTTGGTTCTTATTGTTTGTTGTTGTTGTTGTTATTTGCATTAAAGGAGTAATTTTAGCTGTGGGCAAATTGAAGGATGAGTAGATCCGCTCTGAAGTTCCTGTGGCCAACAAATCCTTTTACAGTGTCTGTACATTAGACATAGTATACTATTTAAAAGAAAATAATTGAAAAGAAGTGTGTGAAATGCCTGTTGCAATTGTATATATTCAACTTTAAATCACAGTGTATTGCAAATGTGTGAGTAGGGTCTGTTTGGGCTTAAGTGCAAGAACTTGGTAAATGTTGTGGCTCAAGAAATTTTAAATCGTATGTAAATCATACCATTGTTTCCACATTTAAAACTATAGGAATCTCAGTTCAAATTACAAACCAGAAAAAGAATACTTAGACTTGCTTCAGCGAACTTTAAAACTTTTCCAGCTTCTGATAAAAGATGTTTTCTATCATATGTCTTAAATTAACAACAGAAAAGCCACTTTAAAAAGTAGGATGTGTTTTAGCTTTTCTGTTAATATTCATAACACAGGAAGGAAGACAATCTAGAGCAGCTTGATGATGTCTCTGTACTAAATGCTTTAAATTGGGCAAAATGAATAATTTGTAAAAGTGACCCAAATTTGCTTGATTGTTTTCATATGTGGCCATCTTTATATTTGTTATACTACAGAAAGAATTAAATATTGAGACATGGTTTTTTTCAACTTGACGCTCCATTTTTCATTATTATAGCCTCCTTGATCCAAGAACAAATGGTTTTGCACTCACAAATGTAATTTCCAGTATTTTTTTAATTCCATGTAGCATTTTTTTTTCCTTTTTTGATTACTGGTAGTTTAGTAGCTTACTATTTAGAAAGTTACTTATTATAAACACTTTAAAACTGGTGTTTTTGTAAAAGCACTGGCTGACCTGACAGTCTTTTCAATAACAAGATTAAAGGGAGAAGGCAGGAAAGTCAAATAAAAAATACCCAAGAAACTATTCCTTTTGCAAATAATTCTCTCTAACGATTTTACCCAGGTTCACCTTTCCTAGCCAATGAAGATGGTGTTCTTGGAGGTGTGATAGTTCTTCGGTCTTGCAGGTGTTCAGCAGAGCCTGAATCATCGCAGGCAAAGCCAACTTTACTAGGTAAGAAATTAGTATTCATTTTTACTTGAGCTAGGTACTAACTTGAAGGATGAAGTAAAAACTGTCTGTGCATGCATAACATTGGTCAAAGGCCACAGAGAAAACAAAAAGGAATTGAAATCGTTTGAGAAGATTAAACTCCAGGAAGTGAAATAGTAGTATTAACCTTGTCCTCTAAAACTGCGGAAAAGAGCATTCTGACTCGTATTTTTGAGCAGAATTGTGATTCAGAGGGGTGTGGGGGATCCTTCTAAAACTATGGCATAGGAGTAGCATTTCCTTGTGGTGAGACAAGGTATGCTTCTCATGGAAAGAATCTAGGGACCTTATAGCAGCCTTCCAGTACTTAAAGGGAGCTACAGGAGAGATGGGAGGCACTCTTTATCATGAAGTGAAGTGATAGGACGAGGGGTAATGGTAACCCAAAAGAGGGTAGATCTAAATTAGATCTTAGTAAGAAATATTTTCACTGTGAGGGTGGTGAGACACTGGAACAGGTTGCCCAGGGAAGTTGTGGATGCTCCATCCATGGAGGTGTTCAAGACCAGGCTGGATGAGGCTTTGGGCAACCTTGTCTAGCAGAAGGTGTCCCTGCCCATGGCAGGGGGGTTGGAACTCAATGATCTTTAAGGTCCCTTCCAACACAAACAATTCTGTGATTCTATGACATGACTGTTTACTGCTTCTCAATGGTTTATATGCTAAAAATGCTGTCTGTTCCTATTTGTTCCTCCATTTTGCAGGACAAAGTGTGAAAATTTGGAGGATACACTTAAAATTTGGACGGGCAGTTGTTTTATGGTTAGAAATGTTCTGTTGTGCCCAGGAAAATATCTTCAGATAGGTCACAGTTACTATTTCATATGCAGACAACAGAAATATTTGATGTTTATATCGAGATCAGCAGAAAACTGTACTTCTCCCCCATCAGTAGCTGATTGGTTTAAAAGGCTCTGAGCTTTACAGCCCTTCAACTCTGTTTATGTCCTAGAAACAAAATCCTCATCTGTCTCACTGCTTTACAGCAGAACCAAGTGTATTATAGTAAACTGTCATGTGGTTTGTCGTAGAGAAACAGGTAGGAAACCTAACGCTGTGGGCTACTAGCAGAGGTGGGTGGAAATACAACCCAGAGACAGTAAAGCCCATGTTCCTCTTTAAGGGCAGGGATTTGGAACTGGGGACATATGAATTACTTCAGCATGACACTTCTACCATCTCCTTTCCTGCGGTGCTCCTCAGATGAGGGCATGTGTGTCTGGTCATGCTATGTGTCTATGTATTGGGTCACATGGACCTGTCTAATATATATTTACGTTATGCTACCAGAATTAAAGTTTTTTTTTTCTTTGTATAGTCCTCTGCTTTATTATTGTTTCCCCAAGTGTTTCATGAATTGCTGTCAGTGGCATTACAGATTTGAAGTAGCTTTCGTATCTTTTAAGATGTGAAATGACAAATTTGATCACCTAATATAACTTTTAAGGCAGGTCATAGCATCTCACCTGGTAGTTCTTGAATTGCATAATTTCTTTTTAATCTATATGCTATTGTTTAGAAAGACACCTCACCTTTGTTTTAGTTCATTACTGCTTTTGTTCCACTAAATCCTAACATTGTGTCACCAGAGTTTGCCTGCTTACAGCCACCCTGGAGTGGCAGGCGGAGCGTGTGCTAAAGGTGAGCCAGCAGATATATTCTTAATGAAGGGTTAAGCCACACAAACTCCCGTATTTATTGCTGTCTATTCAGTGACTTCCAGGATGTCGGGGTCAAGTTATTACAGTTGCACAGGATGAGGTGTATGTTATCTTTCAGTTTTGTTCTTGTATTACATTTTGCTGGTTTGCATTATGGGAATCTTTAAGTAACATGTACTACTTTTTCTGTGTTGGTCAACTTGAGTGATCCTATCCCCCCTCCAGCCATTCACTCTTCAGAAGTACTTTTGATCAATACAGTTAATAACGTTCATGTTTCTCTACCCAAGAGTTGAAGTTCATGTGTGTTTCATGTTTTTTGTCAACATCTTATCCATAAGAGTTTCATGTTTACTTTGCTGTTACAAAGAACCAGAGATTTGGGAGGTGAATCCTTACAATCCTGATGGACAAAAAAGGAATTTTGGAAGGTTTGGATGGGAAAAGGTTTAGAAATAGCTTTTGGATGTTGTGTTTTTTGGAGTTATTACTTGAATAGCTTATCTTTTTGAAGAAGTAGACTCTTAAATAGACTTTGACAATCATCTTACTCTTTGTCTTTCAACTATTTGTAAGCCAAGACTGTCTAATCCTGACTCCAGAATCAGGGTGTGGGTTGCAAAACAGAGAATGTTGCAGGTTTGATTTACAGTTTTCAGATTTAAGAATGGAATAATTGTGACATTATAGATCTAATGGAAAAGCATCCTGCAACATAAATTCTGTCCCTAAAAAGGAGGTAAGAAAATGAAAATACAAGTTTGATTGAAAGAGAACAAACAAGATCAATGTAACCTTTAATTTCTTATGTTTGGAAGTAGGATAAATATTTCTACTCATTTAATGTTTGTCATTCATGTAAGAAAGCATGTTCCTATTGATGAAGATTTGGTATTTTTTCCTCAAAAAATAATAAAGAAAATCCCCATATTTTATACTTCATAAGCAAACACTATTAGTCCATTAATTTTTGGGGTTTTTTTCAACTGAAATAAGATTCATATACACAGCTTATTCTAAAGATATTTTTTCTTGTACCATGTAAGTTTCATGCCTTATAGTGTATGCTGAGTTAATGTATAATTAAATGTATGTAGTATTTGTGTTGTTTAGATTGAAGGTAAGTTGTGTAGTACTGAAGAACTCAGTGTATAGAGTAACAAAATCTCACGTCTTTATTACAGGGATTATTTTTTTTGTTATTTTTTGTAACTATTGAAACAAATTGCAAGAGACTTATTAAATGGTTGAAAATATATGAAACATCTTCAGATTAGTATGTAATTTAGGATTTGCATTGTAATTCCAGTACTTGTAACAGCTAGAAATAACCAAGTCTTATGCTAGTACATGCTACCTTTGGTAGACGGTGTAGAAAGAAAAAAATAATAAAAACTTAAAAGAATAGTACTGGAGTTACCAAAGGCAAAGAAATAATTTCTGAGGGTATTTGGCCTGAACTGGTGACCAAGTTCTGAAAACTGAAAGATAAGATTAAATTTGTCTCCAAAAAATAAATGCCTTCACTGACAGTTGAACCTTTAGGGTGTTAGGGAGGGGTTGTCCTCATTGAACACAGTTACATTGCATTAAATATGTTTCACTCTCTGAAAGCTTTTGATTAACCTTTGGCGATATCTGTCATGAATCTATTACGGGGGAGCAAAGTGCATATCTTAAATGAAGTTCATTTTTCTTTTATGATGATATCTACATATCTGTCAGAATCTTCAAGTCTTGCTGGGATTGTCTCAACTTTGATCTTCTGCTCCAGGTTAATTGCTATGCCAGGATAAATGGTTCAAAGGATAAGCATACTCAGCATGCTGTGACCTTCGTCGACCATATTAAAGGAGTGTGAAGGATAAAAATTAATAGAAGTTTTGAAACCATCTAATGGTGCTTTTTGCAGCATATGAAATTCTCTCGCAAATGAAATATTTGAAAATAGCTTTTCATGGCATCTTGTATAATTCATGCAATTTTTTTAAATTCTAGAGTTTTCTGTGAAACATCCTGAATTCCAGTCAGCAACCCTTTCCCTTTCCAAATTATGTACTTAATAAACACAAAGAAAAATAGCTGTGATACAGAGCAGGAAGAATACAGTGTGGCAATTTGTAATGCTCAACTGGATAGGAGCTAAGTATATGAATAATGTGCTCTTTTTCTGAATTTTGTGTTGCAGCTGAGTAGGGGAGGTGTGTGTATATGTAAAGATACCTGTGTGTGTATCAGGGAATTAAAGATCACTGTAATGGGCTGTTTAATGATTGAGAAATTGGGCCACTTTGAAACTTCAGAACAATACCTTACTGGTTAACATGTATTAACAATACACATTAGTGGTTAGTTTTCTTAATCATTATCAGTACAAACACAACAGTTGATCTTTAATATTTATATCCTAAATTATCTGCGAGTATACAGTACCTGAGAGCTGGTGCTGTATAGCTAGTGCTAGAAGTCAAGGTGATCAGACCTGAGAGTTCTTTGATGACAGAATAGAATCATAGAATCATTCAGGTTGGAAAAGATAATGAAGTCAAGTCAACCGTTAACCTAGCACTGCCTATTTTTTTTTCAGGTCCCTAAGCACCACATCTATGCATCTTTTAAATACTTCCAGGGACAATGACTCAACCACTTCCCTGGGCAGCCTGTTCCAATGCTTGACAGCCCTTTTGGTGAAGAAATTTTTTCCCAATGTCCAATCTAAACCTTCCCTGGCACGACTTGGGGCCATTTGCTATTGTCCTATTGCTTGTCACTTCGGAGAAGAGACAGACACCCACCTCACTACAACCTCCTTTCAGGTAGTTGTAGAGAGTGATAAGGTCTCCCCGCAGCTTCCTTTCCTCCAGACTAAACGTCCCCAGTTCCCTCAGCTGCTCCTCGTAAGACTTCTCCTCTAGACCCTTCACTAGCTTCATTGCTCTTCTTTGGACATGCTCTAGCACTTTGATGTCTTTCTTGTAGTGAGGGGCCCAAAACAGAATGCAATATTTGAGGTGTGGCGTCATCAGTGCCTAGTACAGGGGGAAGATCACTTCCCTACTCCTTCTGGCCATGCTATTTCTGATACAAGCCATTCAGCATACTTTTGGAACTTTTGGTCTTGCTCTAATTTTTCCAGGCATCTTCCTTGCTTATTGTGCAGTGTTATTTTGCTTCCACCAGACATCTCTCCTGCTTTTTCTGTGGTATTATTGTGCTTTCACCAGATGTCTTTCCTGCCTGCTCCGTATCTTTGGTTCTCATCTTGCAGACTTTACTGCTTCTGTATGTTTTCCTGTATTCTGCTTGAACAGCTAAACCACAAATCTCTATTTACCCATTGGTAGTTACATATTATATGTATGTTTACACTCCCTTATGTGAAAAAATGCTTGTTTCTGGTTATTCTGTTGATAGTGTTACAATTCTACAGAATCCTTATACACCATTGGGGTTTATGCTATTGTCTGGGTACTAGTTCTGCAGCGTGTGACTGCAAATAGTGCAGGAAAGTCTTGTTGCTCAATAGCTCTTTCTTTTGAGATTGAATTGTTCTGGTAAGTAGTTTTTGTTCTTTAGTTGTTTTTTTTTTTGTCCTTTCACAAACTATATTTTAAGCTTTATTTGTTTCTCAAGATTGCAATCTTGTTAAATTACATCTTATATTTTAAACCAATGCGTTTTTTGTGACTTCTTGCATTTTCCTTTATAGTGGAATTTCTGTGGAGCCATACAACAGAGAGCATGTGTGTAGGATATATGTCTGCACAGGATGGCAAAGCTAAGGTAAGCCGTGAAGAATAGGTTGTGATACAGTAGAATGAGTGTAGAAACTAAAGAGAATATGAAATAATGATGATGAAATATATAAGAAATTTCTATCATTAAGAGAACAGAAAAAGCAATGGGTGCATAAGCAGTCAAAATGTATCTTTTGATTGAGCATGTTTTTTAATTGCAGCAGTTAACAAGCCTACATGCAGCAGTTAGCAAACCTACAGTAACGTATGTATTATGTCAGGAAAAGGTGCCACAAACACATCTCCGTTTCCTTTTCTGAGAGTAATTGTCTTTGAATAGCTTTAGCTTGATTACTGGCTACACTGGCTGCTTAGGGTGGTACAGTATTTTTCTATGGGCATGTTTTCCTTCAGAGGAAGCATTTGCACCAAGAAAGAAGGGAGATGGGTATAAAACAAACTTTGAGTTGGTACCTAGAATAGCCCCTATGGTAAACAATTTGGATATTAACATCCATGGTTCTTTTAGTTTCTTGGGGTCTAATTATATCTTTTTTTTTCCTGGAATGAGAGAAATAATATGTTAGAACTGAGTTTAGCATTGGAAACCGGAAAAATCCTTAACATCAAATAGGAGGGATTAGCCAAGAGGATGAGAGCCATTTACTCTTAGGAATACAGCACTGAAAGGAGAAAAAAGCAGGTTTTGAAATGTATCAACTAGAGCATTTAGGAGGGATATTTGGACAATGAGAATGAACATGGGAGAAGATGCAAGCACAGACAAAATCGTAATTTCTGTAGACATTTATAGATGTACAGCCATCGGTATTCAAGACTAAGAGTGAATAATCAGAACTAGATAAAGGAAGTGACAAAAGTGGGGGGAAAAGCTAGAATAAGAAGGCTCCCTGATATGATTAAACTAACAGGGGAGGCAGGGGTGTTTTCTGGTATATTTGCATGTATTAGAGGAAGAGATGACAGCTAGGAAGTTTATACCAGCAGACAACAGCAAGAAAGGCATCCAGCATTTTGGTGGCAGAATTTAAAGAAGGATTAATTTGAAAGCCTGGAAAAGGAAGGAATTTGAGGGCCTAGATTTGTTGCCTTTCTCCAGAAGTGGCTGCTTGTGGATCTTCTGAAAAAGAAAGTTTAGTTGTCAGCAGTGGAGGGGAAAGGATTACAAAAGCCGGATCTTTCTCTCTTCTTTTCATTTTTTTTCCTTTCTCTTTTCCCCCTTCTATTTCATTTGAGACACAAATACAAAGGAGGATCTGAGTAAGATAACAGAAGAACATACAAAATAAGGAAGTTGACATCAGATATTTTAAACAGCAAGAATGGTGTAACATGCTGGTTGAAAAATTGGGAATGAGTGAATTCATCCTCAAGGAGTAAAATATATGTTAAAAAAAAAAAAAGACAAGAATGCAACAGAAGGATGAGGAAGATAAAAAGCAGCTGGTGAAGGAAGTGCTGGTAGAGGTGTTATTGAAGTACTCGCTTTCATGGCTTGTGTAGAGTTCTTTCCAGTTGATTATCTGTGGAACAGAGTGGTTTTAATTGTTTTCTTAGTATTTATTTTAGATTTATTAGAATCCAAACTCAAGCTAAAAGCTCAGACTGAACTGAGTGAAGCTAGAGCAAGCTCAGTTGCAGATGTTCTAGTATTTGCTAGTTTAAAAGTCATTATATTGTGTTCACAGTGAAATAAGGAGAATTATTAGAAAGCATAATGTTAAATTATTACAGTGTGCACACCTGCCTCTGGCTTACATCACAAGCTCAAAAGCTGTTTCTAAGGAAATATTATTGTTTCTTCCTAGTAGTGTCTGTCTAATTAATAAATAAGAGCTAAATGTGAAATCTGTCTGGTAATGAGTACTAGCATGACAGTGCCATGCCCAGAGATGTTTTCCTACTCACAGTTGCAACATTTGACATCTGGTGTGCATTGTTTTCATACTGCTGGTGAATTCTCCAGCTGGTAATCTTGATTGCGCTGACAGACACAGCTGCTCTTCTTGATTCACTTTTAAATTATGTTTTTGACCTTCATTGAAGAGTTAATCCCCCTCCCTTTCTTCCTCCTTTGAGTCTGTGGCTACAAATGCTTTCCAGAGAAAAACCGCAAATGCTTTTGCTGCTGCCTTGTATTGATCAAAAAAAGTCTTCTGTCATAAAAGCTGGAATTTTATTCTGCTACAACTAGGGCTAAGTTATAGATGGAAAACTGGGCTTGAAATAGAACACAATGCATTGCAAGTGAAAAAAAAACAAATACCCTTTCTTTGATAGAGTAACTGTTATGGTACAATTAATTTTGAGTGCTTGCCATGGAAGAATAATGGTATAAGAATTCATAAAAGTATAAAATATCACTTGTTTGTGAGTACCACAGGAAAATGATCAGGCAGTGGCTTTTAGGGGAAAATCTTGCTTTCCTGTTTTTCTAGGGTGGTAAAGAGCTTCAGTTTTTATTTCTTTCATCAATCTAAGACTCAAGTTTTATTCTTAATCCAGGAGGTTGTCACGGTGGCTGATTTTGCGCTGGTTCAATTTAATTAACATGAAAACATATTTTTATAACAAGACTTGTAGAAAGTGAGAAGGTTTTTAAGTGTCTACTGTTATGAATTAGACTAATATTAGAATAATAATTATATAAAGGGGTATATACTAAGGAAAAAAAGGATCCAGCTTCACGATCTTAGTGTGATTCTTTATGAATGGAAGGTTAATACATTTCATAATAGGACCTAGCAAATGGTGGTTCCAAACCCTAGACAAAGATTGTGGAGATATAGGAGGCCTCTCTTTACAAGGCAAACACACATTTATGAGCTAGATACCAGTCACATGCAGACACTGGTACGCTCGAGAGGTGGAAACGTACTCAACCAGTTAACGATCAGCAACTCCTTAAAAGAACAGTGAGACAGGAGAGTGGGATCCGAGACTTGTAGTTTGTACATCCTGACCTGCCCGCGCTTCTGGCATTTAGCACTGTGAGCTCTCCAAGTACTGATTTAGAAGTATCCTTGCAACGGGAGTTTATTTCCTCTCGATTTAGAAAAGATTGGGTTCTGCAGCCAGCCACTCACCTCCAAACGAGACTGCATGAATGCTAGCTTGCTGAATGTATAAAATGGCTGAGCCTGGAAGAGCTGTGAAGTAATTTTGCCCTGTGACTAATAATTATTTGATTTAAAGCATACTTGCTGGAAAGGTGTCTGGTCTTTTTTTGGAAAACCAGTTGCCTGGAAAAGTCACAGTTTCTTGTTGGTTTAAAATGTTTGTTTGAACGTTACTTTAAAAATACTGTGGAGGCTTGCCAGAGGAACTAAGTTCACACCTTATTGCTGACACAGTCATCTCTGGTTGGATATCCTAGTACTTGCCTTGAGTTCTCTCTCAACACTGGAAGTATTTCAGCTCCTCCACCACTGATAGCACTGTCAATGTTATCTTCACTACCTGCGTAGTGGGTATCTCATTCACTTCCCTCTGATTCTTATGCCCTTGAACCCTTACATCACTGCCACAAGCAGCTGGTCAAAGCATATGCTTGCTGGTTCAACTGTGCTCTTCTGTGTTTCTTGTCATCGCTCTTGACACGAGCAGTTTCATGACTCAGTGCCAGTGTTTGTCACAGACTGGATGTTGGAAAGAAACAAAATTTTTGTCTGAACAGCTTTTACTTCTTTATATACTTCTTGGAACTAACCTATACCACCTATTGCTACAACTTACCCAGGCTGGTGCCTGGGAACCTTGACTATGATGAACTTAAGGGACAGATAGATTCTGTTTTAGAAGTTGCAAGTTACAGACTTCCTTCCTGATGCAATATCATGATAGATTGTTTCAACATTAGGGGAGATGAATGGACTTCCTGAGAACTCCTGAAGCAAGTTCCTTCATTGCCATTTATATGATGGTAGAGTTGTCACATAAGCTGACACTCAACTATTTCTAGCCATTAGTGAGACTGTTTGAATAAGCTAGGCTGCTGTGTAAGTTTCTGGACACAGCCATGGGAATAGATAGAAAATATTACTGTGGACTTCCTCTCCACTTACCCAGCTCCTTTGGTAGCAATAACTGCTGCATCAGCAAAGCTTAAGACTTCTAGACTGAGGGACTGGGAGGTTAAGTATCTTCATGAACTGAGGAGGTATGTTTATTCCTTTTTTGTTATTTTGATATTGGCTGATGAATTACTTGATATGAATTCAAGATCTTTGATAAGCAGTTAGCTCTTTTAGATTTCTTGCCCAAACTTTCTTCTCTTTCTGAGACACTAATTTTCAGAATAACCTTCCAGATATGTTATTATGGATCCATAATAGATCCAACAGTTGATCATAGCATCAGCTAAGGAGGTCATCCTGTTACTGGAGCTCTGACTGCTTTAAAGATACTCTGTCAGTTTTCAATTAATCAGTTCCATTTTTCCTGAACTGATTAGGTTACATTCTGAGAACTTAAGCAATTGTGTTGTCACCATTGGGAAAACAGCTGTATTCTGATTACTACAGTGTTGCTTCTTGGAGTTTTGTCCATATTGTTGCAGGAGATTTGACGTCTTAATGGAATCATAGAATCATAGAATGATTAGGGTAGGAAAGGACCTTAAAGATCATCAAGCTCCAACCCCCCTGCCATGGGCAAGGACACCCTCCGCTAGACCAGGTTGCTCAAAGCCTCATCTAACCTGGACTTGAACACTTCAAGGGATGGGGCATCCACAGCTTCCCTGGGCAACCTGTTCCAGTGCCTCACCACCCTCACAGTGAAACATTTCTTCCTAATATCTAGTCTAAATCTACCCTCTTTCAGCTTATAACCATTACTCCTTGTCCTGTCACTGAAATAGTTGGTGTAGCATTTGTTAGAGCAGTTTAAGTGTCAGTTTGCATGAAGGGCTTTGAGACCTCCTGACATATAATTTGGGAGGGGGAGAAATAACTCCTTGAATTCACCCGTAATATAATTTTAGATGTAGAGAACAGGAAGGAAAAGAGATTAGTGGATAGGTTACAAGTTGATTGACTTATCTTAGTTACATAGTCTTCGTATCTTCTTGTTCCTTGTTTGCTTGCCCAATGGAGAATGCTGCAAAGGAAAAGAAGTTCTTCAGTCTCAAGTAACAGTGCAGTGTATGCCTGCAATGTGAATTGACGTACCAACTGCATCTCCTGAAGGTTCTGGTTATGGGTAGGCAGCCTTTCTTTGATTCATTGTTCTATATCTGTGGATAATCAAGCAGAATCCCTTTTATCTCAGGCAGAGTCTGCAGAGTATTCATTTGCTCGAGGCCCACAGTATTCTGTGTGCAGAAAGTATAAGTGGGCAGGATGTGCTACAGAACTTCTTTTTTCCTGGGTCTCCCCAGTTTCTGGTGTTATCTTAGTGAATGAGAGTAGTTGGTGGTGGATGATGTTTTTGCTTGAAAATAGGTACTTCCTCACTGTGTTTTCAGTAGTGTTTGAAGTCAGAGTGCTTTCTTTCCAGTGAAAGATCCAATCTCAGCACCAACAACACGCAGTTTTGGTCCTGTGTTATGTGTAAGTATTTGAAATAATTTGTCAGCTCACTATGGTTCTTAGTAGGTATGAATTTACTATATGATCTGTGTATAAATGTTGCTAACTTCTGGTTATTGTAAATGTTGTAGTACTTCTGAGATATCCTTGTAGTTCAGCTTCATAGGTTTTAGTTTTTGAACAGCTAGATGACCTAGACAACGAATTCCTAAAAAATCTAGTTGTAATATTGAATGTAATCCAATTCAGTTCAATTTAAATCTCTCTTTGGCAGATATGCAGTTCTTATAACATGAATTACTAAGCTTTATGTTATGGCAGGTTTTAATACTGCAAAACTACATATGCCATTCTTTCCATTTCCTAATGAACTATATTCAAGTGCTTTGTAAGCTATGGAGTAACAGTAGTGGAGAGTGTTGCATATTGCTGTGTTTGAAAATATTCATCAGCAACAACTGCTTTCTACACCACATGTTGTGGTTGCAATATGCAAACAGAAACTTTATCTTTGACAGTTAATTTCATTTTCCAGTATGAGGAAACATAGTGGACAGGGAGACCATTTCCAGTTCACTTTTCTTGTTGAGATGTTAGGTGCCATAATCAGAGTTATTTGCCTTTACTAACACTGTAAAACTTTGCAAAAATACTTTCCTCTGTGTTTAAATTGATACATATGATGAACAGTGATTGTAGTGATTATTGTTGGTTTTCTGATGATGGGCTTCTGTATTTTACTTTGTGAGTAAAAGGTCTGTGAAAGCCCTTTGTCAGAAGAAGGGCAGTTATCCAGTGCCCATTGGGTGAAGAAACACATCTTGGAAGAATCCTAATCCGAATTTGAAAATTAGTGGAAAAATTTACTGAGCCTGTTAACAGAAATACTAAGTCAAATAATTCAGTCATTCATTTCAAACTACAGAGACAGTCTTTTAGCTTCATGAGACAGGAAAAGTATATGTCACTGTTATACTTTTTTTATTCTTTAATTTGCACTCTTGTTTGGAGACTGGGGAAGCAGTCAGAAATTTTCACTTGAAAAGAACTATGTGCATACAGTAGAGCATCTAGTTCTTTCATAAAAATAATGTATTTATATTTGTTGGAAAAAACCTTCAGTGCTAAGATACCAGTTAAAATATTTGGTTTGTAGACCTTCATGGAAATTATGGGCTCAGAGATGGGAAGATAAGTTCAGTTTTTTGGGTTGAATTCTTGCATAAAACCAGTAGTTATGTAACTTTCCTCATATTTGGCTGACTTATTTTAGAATGGAGCAGAGAAGATGGGATTGTGTATCCAGGTATGCAAATATAAATGCAATAACCCGACTTAGCACCTGGAATTCAGAATGGTAAAAGTCACATTTTAAGATATGTGTCAGTATTTTAGGATACCTCTAACAGAAGCTTGGGATGCTGACCTGAATAGATTATTGGTTGGTACATGGCTTTAGGCTGTCTAAGTACATGTATGAATGATTTAGAGAGATTAAAGTGCTTTAGTTTTCAACTTTATTAAAATTTGTTTTATTTTTTCTAATGCATTATATTAATGTTTTTGTATACATGAATAGTGTATGGTAATATACTTAACCCACAGAATGAATCTGAGCCTGGAAAACCATTAGCTTCCTAAGCAAGCTATATGTACAATCAGTAGTTTCAGTGCCTGAGAGCAGAAGCACACCATCAGCGTGTCTGTCTTTCTGTCTTTTGCCAACAAGGACAATCATTCTGGAGCCTCTTTTTCTTTCTTTTTTTTTTTTTTTTTAAAGATTTCACCAAATGAGTTGCACATGGGATATTCTGATAGCAGCAGTGGCCAGTACTTGTGGGTTAGCTTCTCCTGTCCTATAGCAGGTGTACATTCAAACCATGTTGCAGGAGAACTTCCCAGGAGACAGAGCAGCACAGGATGGCTGTTGCTGCCAAAGTGAGTTATTACTGCCTAGAAAATAAATGCAGGATGTGATGTGTGGCCAGATGGTTCTCATGGCAGAAGCATGTACCAGCTAGAAAGCTCCAAATTTCTAAAGAATGTATGGGTTTGGTAGTACATTTCTTTAAGCAGTAAAGTTGTAGAAAGCAATTTCATTAAGTATATTATGTCCTTGGTCTTTCATTGTATTTCATCTCAATAGTGTAATGAATGGAAAAAGTTCTTTTTATAATTTATTTTGTCTAAAGCACATCCTGAGCATGTAATATGAAAGCTAAACACATTAAATACTCCCTAGATTTGCTTAAGAACTGAATGTGCTGCCATCTGGTAGTTGTACTCTGTCCTCTTGGCACCATTTGATTGACTTCAGTTTTCTCAGGCAGCACTGTCAGTCTTTTGACTTAAAATTTATATTAATTTTACATTGTATTTATGCTTTAGTGAAAAAAAATGAAGCTGTTGTGACAAACTAATACTTTTATGTGAATAAAAGGAGGTGACTAGCTCTTTGTACACTAAAAAGAATATTTTTTTATGCTGCTTGGTCTCAAGGTTGTTTCAGAATCTTTGTCTATGAAACATGAAGTAACGTAAGTCTTGGCACAGCTTGTATGGTTTTCAGGTTTTTCTGTTTGTTTTGGTTTTTTGTTGGTTTTTTTTAAGGTATTCTAAAAATATGTAACTTCAAAAATAGACAAAGTGTTCATGATGAAAAGATGAAACCATATATTGTCCCTGTAGCAGTTAACACTTATTCCAGGACAGAAAGGCCTATTAGTTTTGGACTTTAAGGGTAGTGGGAAACTTTCCAGTGTGCATCAAAAGGGAGTAAGAGATAGTAATGTTCCATGGGCAGTGTCTGCAGCACCAGCGCTGGGGCAGTTGGTTGCTCCATGGTTTTGGTTTGGTTAGGAGTGAAAGAGTGAAACGTTGAGTGTTTGGATGGCAAGTAGACAGCGCAAGAACCTGTGTCTGAAAGTTGCTTAGCTTGTTTGTGCTTTATGGAGGAGTGGGAAACAAAATCAAGTATTTCATCTAGAATTTACCTTTTTTTCCTTTAGAACTGTGGGCATGAGGTTCCTCTTTTAAGCTGCAGACAAAGATCTGTGGTGACTAACTGGCTTCCTACCTGTCAGGATCTCTTCTCCTA